>NC_135953.1:105206381-105506381 GCF_053455715.1 Rhinoraja longicauda
AGTCTTTGATTCTATAGGCTGCTTTTCCAAAATAGCGTGGTGTAGATGGAGCCAATGGTGGGGAGTCTGATCTGTGTAATGGACTGGGCTACATCTACAACTCTGCAATTTCTTGCAATCTGGAAATCTGTGATTTGGGGTAAATGAGGCAAGGACAACACGAGTGGCCCAGATGGGGTTTGTTGCAACCCAATAATTTCAAGAGCGCCATTACTGACAGGAGCATTTTATTCCAGTTTTATTTTACTTAATTGCTTAAGATCCCAAGCTGCTAAGATGGGATTCGAATTCATGTCTCCAGGTCAACAATACAGTCATCTAGATACCATTCCAGTACTTTAATTGTTGTAGGATTATATTCCAAATGACAAATGTGTTCCAATCTCTTAAGAAAAGGTGTATTTTGTTTTATAATATTAATTCAGCTCCAAATTATTCAATCAGTCCCAAAGGGAAATTAGGCAATTATTTCAGGAAAGGGGCCCCTAATTAATTCTCCCTCAATGGTGGAAGCAGTAATTATGAGATGTCTGGGAATATGCAAGTGTCAGAGGTGGCAAGGGTCACGATGACACGAGTGAGTGATGTTACCATTGGCCCTCACCATCAATGGCTGCTCCAAAGACTAGTTTGGTGAATGCATACGACATCATTCAGACTCCATGTTTCAAAGACACATCCCCAACTTTAATATGCAAGCAAGGTGACAGGCAAGTCTGTAGATGAAAGCGAGCAAAGATCAAAGATAGACTTGGAATTTAAAATACAGAAATGAATAAACATTTATCTCAAGTGACATTGCACAATAGTTAATATAATGTTGACCAGATGTTTCTCCTGATACTTCACCCACTTTGATGGAATTGAATATTACACATGTGACAGACAGCTGGCATAAGCCTCCATAACTAACACTGGCATCCAAGCTGAGGGAGTGATCATGAATTAATACAAAACATTGTTTCGCCCAAGATGAGGATTTTGTTCTGCATTTCCTATTATAGAAAGAAAAATTTAAAGCAAAACGAACATACATTCCTCACGATATCAAAGCCAGGAAAGATTTGAGATACTTGGACTATTTATTTACTGGAGTAGACACAGATAAGAGGAGATTTAAGTGAGGCTTTTAAAATGATGAAGGAGTTAGATAAGGCGAATTGAGAAAGACTGTTTCTTCTGAGGAGTCAGTGAAGAGTCATCAATCTCAATTGTCAATATCAACATCAATGTCCTGCAGAGAAGTTGCCTGACTGCCGAATTACTCCAGCACTCTGTTTCTTTTTTTTTTGTAAACCACCATCTGCAGTTCCTTGTTTCTCCATCAATTTCAAGTCAATATCAGTTGACTGAGGAGAGAAGGTAGATGAAATGTAGATGAAACAGGGAGTGTATGGAATATGGAGTATGAACATATGATATGGGAGCCCTTCCACCCCACAATCGTACTCTTCTGTTCAATGGCCTTCTTTCTCAAATAAGTATAACATATTTTATCCTAGGTAGAGGTCAAGGCAGAAACTATTGCAATGAAGAAAATTAGTTGGTATTGAAGTAATGCAGGAATCAAGTAGGGAGAAGATGGTAAACACAAAATGCTGGTGTAACTTAGTGGGTCAGTCAGCATCTCCGGAGAAAAAAAAATAGGTGATGTTTCAAGTCCGGACCTTTCTGCAGACCTGTCTGAAGAAGGGCTCTGACCCAAAACGTCACCTATTTGTTTTCTCCAGCGATGCTGCCTGTCCCATTGAGTTACCCTAGCATTTTGTGCCTATCTTCAGTATAAACTAGCATCTATAGTTCCTTCCTACACAGGAGAAGATGGCGATAGAATTAGTTTTGTAAACTTCTGGTAAAAAGCCAGCAAAGAGAAAATGTCCCGAACTGCCTCTTCATATGCAATAAACTCCTCCTGGGCATTTATGCAGCCAAATTCCCACAAACATAGATTATCCACACAAAAAAGTGTTGGAAATCATCTTAACAGAATATAGATTCTGATCGTGCTCAGATTCCAACAGGTAAGTATTTAAAGCCCAATGTTTACCACGGGAAACATAGAACTTCATTGAAGACATGAGAAACTGCCCATGGTGGAATCTCGAGCAAAACACGAAGTGCTGGAGGAACTCAGCGGGTCAGGCAGCATCTGTGGAGGAAGATGGACGGACGACGTTTTGGGTCAGGACCCTCTGCAAGACTGATTGTGAACTGCAACGAATGCATAGGATCAAAACAGGCCATTCAGGTTCAAAAAAAGTCTGCAGTTATTCTGTAGCCTGAACTTTCTCTCAGTCCGCTTCTGAACGCACTTTCTGAAAAGTGGGGCCTCTCCGCAGGGAATTTTCATTAGCACGTTATCCTTTGATAACAACTCAAATGGACAGAAATAACAAAAAATGTTAGTGTTACAGAATTCAAGGAAATCGTCATCTAAGAGCTGTGTAAATCGATGGAGTCTCGATGACTTTCTACCTTGTAATTTGTTCAGCGTTTTTCATCAGGTCTCTCAGTTCAACTTGTTTATTGTAATAAGAACCGAAACCATTACCCTTCCTTCCAGCCTCATGCAAACGTTTCAATGAGAGGGTTAGCGAACCATACTATTCAATGAATGAATATCATTCTTTTTTTCCCTCTCACCTAGCTAGTCTCATTGATGAACCGTAATGCCTTCCAGGAGCGTAAAAAGGTGAGCAGTGAGAGGAAATGGATGGAGTAGCACTGATGTACTCGCCAGCCCTGGGTGCGAGCTGCAGAGATCCATTCACAAAGGGCCCACCGACAACCAGCGCCACTCTGGCTTTGCATTCTCCCAAAACCCAGGGTTTCAGACTGTTTTGTGTGGACTGCGATTGAACAAGTCCCCGCAAGTTAAATGCAAACCTCTTATTTGCTGCATAGATATGCAAACCCGTCCTTTAAATGCCACGGTTATAAACATAAGAGAGAAAAAAAAAGAATTGCAAGAAATAAATGGTCACCACGATAAAGCAATGGGTAGCTAAAACCCGCGCGCATGCAAACACACACACACACACATATTTTCATCAGGGCAACATTTCGCTGCATGCCCGTTGTTTATATCTGATCTCCCGTCGATCCGTCTGCCATAGAACTGCACTGTTCGGTTATATCTCGAGTTGGTCTGAGTGTGAGCGTTAGCAAAAAAAACATTTCAGCTGTCCCCTACCCTGGGTTCATGGGATGAATTTGGAGTCAACACTTAAGAGTTAACAAAAATATCACTTACCATTTTTGAGGAATATAGTAAAAGATTTGAACAAAACTCCTGGTTTCCCCCTGAAGTACAAACTCTTGCCAATTCCCGGCTGCCCTCTCTGTTCTGCTGTGTATTGTTTCAGGAGCTCCCGTGGAGTTTCAGTTATTCCATGCTTACTACAATCACATTGCGAGTTCCCATTAATAAAACGCGGGCGCAAAACAAACCACGAGAAAGTAAAAAGGTATTCGGCACAGGCACAGGACTGCACTCTTCAGCCTGTGCCCCTCACTCATTCTGACACAGGATCCTTGTCAAACCTTTCAGACAACGACCCCCCTCCCCATAATGTAAAGCAGCCCGCCTCTTCAAACTCCCCCAACCCACCTCACTCCCCTCCCCCCTTCCCCTCTACCCACGCTCCCTCCTCCACTTGACACAGCGCCAAAACAGGAAGGGTCTCGCATTCTGAACCAACCCGACCGGCGGCAGGCAGACAGAATATACCAAGATTAACGGTACAGTCTCCACTTTGCAGTTAAGCGTTTGCAGACGGGTTACATGGGTGCAGCGCGGGCAATCACAAACAGACACCTCACGGTGTATTGTTCCCCTGGAGATTCTGCAAACGTTGTGACCACCAGATCAACTGGAATTAACTATACCGTCCACATGGAGACCCTGTCCCCTCCCCTCCCCTACCTCCTTCCTTCCTTCCCCTCACCACCACCCCCTCTCACCTTCACCGCCCTCTCCCTCCCCCCTCCACACCCCTCACCTCCACCTCCATCCCCCCTTACCACCACCCCACTCGAATTTCGCAAGGGCTGTCACGAGAGTATCTCAGGAAACTCTCACATAAACTTATTTTCTTTCCGATTGGTCTTTTTGCAAATCGGAAAGAGCCTGTATCTTGACACACAATTCACTGGTGCGTATGAGGGTGCACGGATCATTTTGAAACTATTGCAAAAATGCTTTTATTTTCCTTAAAGCTGCGCCATTCCATCATCAGAACGTGATTTCCTGGAATTTTAATTTGCTCAACTGCTGATTGCCAGAGGAGTAATTAAGTGCTAGTTCTTTATTTTATGAGCAGTTCTCATGGGGAGGCCGGGTTGAAGGTAAAACATCCGGCCTGTGTAAGAGGGGACTGGATGGAGTCACTAATAAGATACTGTGCATAATTTTAGGCTGCTGTAGTGAATTTAAGATCAAAGGAAGGAGGCATTGCAAACGAGGTGGCTCGAACAACAGAGCCCACTGGGTATAATTAGGTAGACACAAAATGCTGGAGTAACTCAGCGGGTCAGGCAGCATCCCTGGAGAGAAGGAATGGGTGATGTTTCAGGTCGAGACCCTTCTTCAGACTGAGAGTCAGGGGAGAGGAAGACTACAGATATGTGGAAGTGTACGGTATGAAAGTGACAGATTTAAAACGTGGTCAAAGAACTAGAGAGCAAGAGGAATCGCAGAGGGGGAGCAGCGAGACAGGGTGTTGCAGAAATTTCATCGGAGAGAGGAGGAGAACCTCTTCAAAGGCACACCTTGAGGAGATTTCGCAGTGGAGCAGACGGAATGTGCAGGAAGGAACAGCGGATGCTGGTTGTACTAGTATAATTAGGTGGTGGAATGGCCTCCCCTCAGCAAGATCGCTGTTGCTCTGTAAGACCACGAGTTTTGTGTTAGGCTCTTGAATTTTTAAATATCTTCCTGGTTACTGATGGTGATGCTGAATCCAGAAATGCCGAAGACTAGAAGACTAGAAGGCATAGCTTTAAGGCGAGAGGGGCAAAGGGTAGCACAGTTAGATAGTTAGACACAAAATGCTGAAGTAACTCAGCGGGTTAGGCAGCATCTAGGGAGAAAAGGTGAGGTTTCAGATCAACGCCCCCTTCTTCAGATTGAAGAAGAGTCTCTACCCAAAATGTCACCTATTCCCTTTCTCCAGGTATTGTGCCTGTACCGCTGATTTACGCCAGCATTTTGTATCTATCTTTTAATGTGAACCAGTATCTTCAGTTCTTTCCTACACATAGTTAGTTAGTTTAGTTTATTGTCATGTGTACTGAGGTAGAGTGAAAAGCTTTTTTGTCACGTGCTATCAAGTTAGTGGAAAGACCGTACATGATTACAATCAAACTATCCACAGTGTACACTTATAGGATAATGTGCACGGTAAAGTCCAATTAAAGATAGTCTAAGGGTCTCCAATGGGGTAGATGGTAGATCAGGACCACTCTCTAGTTGGCGACAGGATGGTTAATTTGCCTGATAACAGCTGGGAAGAAACCATCCCTGAATCTGGACAGGGACAGTGCCAGAGACCCGGGTTCGATCCTGACTTTGGGTGTTGTCTGTGCCGGAGTTTGGCCACTAGAACTGGACAGGTGACCGTTCTCAGGGCTGCTGGATGCTACCTGTTGTGATATTGTAGGGACTACTTTGTTGTAGTACAAGGACTACTTTGTTTGCCTATGTAGTAATGTGTATATAAGGTAATGATGTGATTAGGTGGCCACTCCGGTTCCAGGTGGCCACGGAATAAACAGCCTGGAGTTAAGCTCCAGCATTGTAACTTTTTACACACGTGTACTTGTGGTCCATCCAGAGTCTCAACAAAGGTACAACAGGTACCGGACCATGAAGTACAACATTACCCTTATGAGCAAGCCTTTATTTCACTATTTTTACATGTTATACAGTACTGTAATACATCTTCCAGTGAATCTGGTGAGTTTACAGGAAGGGGGGATGTACAACCACTCCAGATCCCAGCTCCAGTCACAGGGAGGAGAGACCTGCAGGCCACGGCCTGGAGAGGGTGCCGTCCAGCCCGGCCCCAGCTCGGCCCCCGAGGGCCAGAGAACTGGAGAGCCGGCACAGGTCAAAGGGCCGGTAAGAGAATGGACCAGGGCCTTACCTTCTGCACCCTCAAGGTCGTCTGCGGGAGGCATCCCCCGGGGCACAAAGGTTGAAGGTGGCTGGGCGAGGAGAGGTGGACGGTTCACTGGACGATGCAGATGGAGACGACATCTGGAGGCCCTGCAGCAGGCTGGGGCTCACCTAGATCAGGGGCCGCTCCAGAAAACCAAGCACACGGACTGGATTGGACTTTGAAAATGGTGCCAAAACCTGGCGACTCTTGCATGCGATCTCATAGGACTATTTCTATGCATTTTCTACTAATCGGGGATTGTGCTTTGGTATGGCGATAGTTTATTGAACTGTATGCAAACAAAAGAGTTTTACTGTGCTTATGAACATGCGATAATAAAGAGAGCTATTGAACCATTGAGACCCACCCACATCCCGGACCCTTGCGGTTCTGGAGTCGATCCCCAGCTTTGTTTGTTCACAGGGCCCACAACATGGACCCCATCCTCACTCATGCTCTGGACCCCCAGCTCTGGCCACACCTCCCGTCAGAACTCTGATCCCCCGACTCTTGTTCCGGAATGATCCACACCCCTGACCCTCAGGATTTCCAAACAATCAGATGCTAGGTCATTGTATTTTTATTGTTCTTACGCAGTGCTTGTCAGGGCCTTCAGCAAGGTACATTAACTCTACATTGAAAGCTAAGTCTGGATTATGACCGGAAACCATACTGAGACAATTCTATCACCAGCAAGCGTGTGAAACCACTGGGTCTGTATTCACTGGAGTTTAGAAGGATGAGGGGGGAACCTCTTTGAAACTTATCAAAGAGTGGAAAGCCTGACAGAGTGGATGCGGAGCAAATATTTCCACTCGTGGGAGTGTCTTGAACCAGAGGGCACAACTTCAGAATAAAAGGATGTACTTTTAGAAAGGA
Organism: Rhinoraja longicauda; assembly: GCF_053455715.1. Lineage (NCBI taxonomy): Eukaryota > Metazoa > Chordata > Chondrichthyes > Rajiformes > Arhynchobatidae > Rhinoraja > Rhinoraja longicauda. The sequence continues at coordinate 105,213,422 of NC_135953.1, forward strand.
GATAAGGAGGATTTTTTTTAGTTGGATGATGGTGAATCTATGGAATTCATTAGCACAGACAGCTGTGGAGGCCGTCATGGGGTATTTAAAGCAGAGATTGACAGGTTCTTGTAAGTAAGGTTGTCAAAGATTATGGGGAGAAGGCAGGAGAATGGGATTGAGAGGGAAATATAGTTCAGCCACGATTGAATGGCGGAGTAGACATGATGGGATAAATGGCATAATTCTGCTCCTATGACTTATGTACTTATGAGCCGGTCCAAATGGAGGTCCTGCCTGGTGAACATTTCTTTAGATATCTGTAATCATCCCTGGACTTGAAACATAGTTTTCTGATCCAGAGACAAGAGAGTTACCAGCTGAACCAAAAATCTGAACAGGGTAGAATGGCCATTCCTTGTCGTGTTGGTCTTAGGAGAACATTTGGAGTTAGTGAACAGTGGTGTTGGTGGAAAAAATACATGTGCTAGTCAGGTCTGTGTTCAGCTTGAAAAAGATCCAGGAGACTTTGGCCTTTGATCAAACCAGTTGCCTATCAAAGACCCCCTTCCTCGCCTGTGCCCCACCTGTTACTCTGCCAAGCAGGTCCTGCCTCTCCCCTTTTCAAGCCTTCTTCTCTCTCCCCACCTACAATTCTGGAATTCTCTGCCACAGAGGGTAGTTGAGGCCAGTTCATTGGCTATATTTAAGAGGGAGTTAGATGTGGCCCTTGTGGCTAAAGGGATCAGGGGGAGAGAAGGCAGGTACAGGATACTGAGTTGGATGATCAGCCATGATCATATTGAATGGCGGTGCAGGCTCGAAGGGCCGAATGGCCTACTCCTGCACCTATTTTCTATGTTTCTACAATCATTTTGAAGAAGAGTCTCAACCCCAAACGTCACTTATCCTTCTCTAAGAATGGTGCCTGACCTGTGTAGAACAGAACTGCGGAGACTGGTTTTACAACAAAGATAGACACAAAGTGCTGGAGTAACTCAGTGGGTCAGGCAGCATCACTGGAGAAAAAGGATGGGTGGCGTTTTGGATCTTTCTGCAGATTCCACGCCTACAATCAATCTGAAGAAACCTGAAATGTCACCCGTCCTTTTTCTCCACAGATGCAATCTGACCTGTTGTGTGACTCCAGCACTTTGTGCCCCCTTTTGTATTAACCAGCATCTGTAGTTCTTTGTTTCCTCAAATTATTATTTATTGGGTTAAAGTCTACACGGTTGTGCTGGTGCTGAAAATTATTGCTTGTATGGAATTGTCACCATGTCTCCTCAGTGAACAGCCTTAATTTTAAGCTGTACCCCACATGTTTTGCAAACCTCACATTCTTTCTAAGTGCAAAAGAATAGTCAGATGATGTCAAATCCATATGTTCTTTGCATTTTTAGCATTCTCTGCATTTACTTTCCATTAAAGTTTACAAAGCCAATCACAAGAGTTTGCAGAGGGAAAATAAAATCTTCAAGAGCAGGCTAAACATGAATCAGCGGTTTCTCTTGGCAGTCCACTAACATTCCTCCGCTATGTTTTAATGGAAGCATTCACCCATTTTAAAGAATTAATTTAACTTAACAAACAAAAGGCTAGCATAACAATGCATGAAATGTGTGTCTGACAGTACCATCTCACCAGTAGTATTTGAAGATATAACACCCCAAGAAAAAAATGCCACTTTCAGTAATATGGGAATAATATCATTTCAGAGTTAAAAAGTCAGGGAGCAAAGCCCTATTACAGAGATAGACACAAAGTGCTGGAGTAACTCAGCGGGTCAGGCAGCATCTCTGGAGAAAAAGGATGGGTGACGTTTCGGGTTGGGCCTTTGAAGAAGGTGTCCCAACCTGAAACGTTACCCATCCTGTTTCTCCAGAGATGCTGCCTGGCCCGCAGAGTTACTCCAGCAATTTGTGTCTTTCTGAGGTGAGACAATCTTGGCAAGTGATAGGTGGATACAATCAAGGGGGGAGGGGGGGGGGAGGGGTTGGTGGCAGATGGGTGGACAAAGGCCAGAGACGTAAAGACAAAAAGTGTGAACATACAAACTCCGTAAAGACAGCACCTGTTGCCTTGATCGAACCCAGGTCCCTGACGCTGTAAGGCATCAACTCTACCGCTGCGCCAGCATGCCGCCTTATTTAGAACATCGATTTCTCCAATTTTAGGTAACAACCCTACCCCAACCCCCTCTCCCCCACTCCCCTCCCCCCTCCTTTCACCCCACTCCGTTCTGCGCCCCACCTGCAATGCAACATCATGCAGCTGGGCACAACGTTGTTTAAAAGCTCCCTTTTTCTTTTAAACTCGTCTGGAGACATTTCAGGGTAGGGATTACTGGGCAGTACCAACTTGTGGTCCCTAAGCAGACTGACCAAATTGGATACAGGAAGTTAGTTTCCTTTTTGAGGCCCACTTAATCACATCCTGAAATACCCCAGATGGTAAAGCTGTCACAATTAGATTGTTTCAGCTCCAGCACTGGTAAGGCTCCACATAATTAAGGTGGAGAAAAACTGGAGAGTTGGGAGTGATTCTTAAATTAGTTGGTGCAAGTATCTGACATATATTGTACTCTCCTTGTGATTATTCTCTCTGGTCAGTATCTTATGAAAGGATTAGCAAGTGATTTGGAGCTGGAGGCTACGTCACTTATCAAAACAAAAGCCTTTAAAACGGAATGAAGGCTGCAGACAGTGTTCATAAGATTACTGTGCTTTAAGGAGGGCCAATGCTTCAGTTATAATGTCAAGTTCATAAATGATAGGAGGAGAATTGGGCCATTCGGCCCATCTACTCCACCATTCTATCATAACTAATCCATCCTCTCAACCACTGTTTTATCCCCATAACCACTGATACCCTTACTAATCAAGAATCTGTGAATCTCTGCCTTAAAAATAACCATTGATGGCCTCCAAAGCCATCTGTAGCAATGAATTCCACAAATTCACCTCGCTCTGACAAAATAAATTCCTCCTCATCTCCTTTCTAAAGGTACGTCCTTTTATTCTGAGGCTATGCCCTCTGGTCCTAGACTCTCCCACCAGTGGAAATATCCTCTCCACATCCTCTCTGTCCAGGCCTTTCACTATTTAGGCCTTTGTATAATTCTGAGCCGGCACTGGGTGCAGTTTCACATTAGGCAAGTACACACAAATACACACAGACAACCCTGTCTGCAAATAAACACAAAATAATCCACCAGGGGCGGGCAGACAAACTTTATGGACTAGGAGCCAACAGCATGGTTGCATTGTAGAAACAAGGAACTGCAGTAGCTGGTTTACCAAGCAAGACACAAAGTGCTGGAGTAACTCAGCAGGTCAGGCAGCATCTCTGGAGAACATGGATAGATGACCATTTGGGTCGAGATCTTTCTTCAGAGGTTGCTTTGGCTGTTCGAGCTAATTGCTTCCCTCTTTTTATACCAAAGCATGTTTTTAAGCAATGGGCATCGTTAGTAAAAATGGGCAACCGAGCGACCAAATGCAATGACCTGCTGCTGGAAAAAGCCTGATGAAAGGACTCAATTTCAGATAGTTTACTGAAGGTCTGAAATTACTATTACTTTACGATTAGATCCGAAATGTCGCCGATCTATGTCTTCCAGAGATGCTGCTTGACCCGCTGAGTTACTCCAGCACTTTGTGTCTTTTGTTTTAACCCTTTCCAATGCTGACTGGCCTAGAACTCATTCCTGGAGTTCTTGTTTTTCATCCTTCTTCTTTTCCTTTTCTTTTTAGTGGCTATGGCTGTGCATGCCTGAGATTCATTATCCATCCCTCCTTCCACCTTTAACCCATTACTTCATTCCAGAAGGTCAAAGGTTTTAGAGTAGACCTGTCTGGCACTGCGTGTGATACAGAGCACAACCCACTTAATTGAAACCATGCACAACGGACCTTTATTGCACCGTTGGTTCATGACTTTAGTAAGCAACATCACTTATTGTTTTGGAAACTTTGGCACCCTAAACACGAGGACTGGCTTAACACTTCCTTGGGCTGTCAATAAATACCGGTCTTGCCATTGTAAGCAATACCCTGAGAAACAAATCCTAAAAGTTCCTGCCAATCAAGTTAGAAACTTATCCTCTGAACTTGCTCTCAAATACCTCTGAAGTTATCATTCCAAAACTGTGTCTGAATAATCAGCAGCGGATTTAAAAGATTCCATCGTCCGGAAGAAGAACCCCACAATATTTACCCCTTGATGGAACAATGGAAACAAATTAAGCGATCCTGATCACATTGTGGTGTTTGTGGGCTCTTGCTGTGCACAGGTGGTCAGTTCTGTATAGAGTCAAAGAATCATACAGCATGGAAACAGGCCCTTCAGCCCAACTTGCCCATGCCAACCAATATGTCCCACCTACATTTGTCCCTCCTACCTGCATTTGGCCCATACCCCTCTAAACCTGTCCTATCCATGTACCTGTCTAAATGTTTTCTAAACGTTGCGATAGTTACTGCCTCAACTACCTCCTCCAGCAGCTAATTAGATTTACCCACCATCCTTTGTGTGAAAAAGCTACCCCTCAGATTCCTATTAAATCTTTCCCCCCTCACCTTAAAACCTATGTCCTCTTGTTCTCGATTCCCTTACTCTGGGTAAAAGACTCTGTGCATCTACCTGATCTATTCCTCCTAAGATCTTGGACACCTTTATAAGATCGCCCCTCATCCTCCTGTGTTATAAAGAAATAAAGTTCTAGGCTGCTCAACCACACCCTATAGTTCAGGCCCTTGAGTCCTGGCAACATCCTCGTAAATCATTTCTGCACCCTTTCCAGCTCAAAATCTTTCCCTCCTCATCTTAAAATGATGTCCTCCAGTTCTGAATTGCCCCAACTCTGCGAAAGAGACTCCATGCGTCTACCCGATCTATTCCTCTCATGATTTTGTTTGCTGTGTTTCATCAGTGAACTTGCTTCAAAAGTACTCATAGAACATAGAACATTGCAGCACAGGAAAAGGTCCTTCATCCCACGATGTATGTGCCGAACACAATGACAAGATAAACTAATCTCATATGCCTGCCGATGATCCATATCCCCCTGTTCCCTGTTTAACCACATGTCTATCTAAAATTCTCTTAAACTATTGTACCTGCCTCCACCACCACTCAATGGTCTGTAAAGGTCTTTGGGGATGTTTTGAGGTTAGGGGAGGTGCTGTATAGTGTTTATTTTACGTCTGGTATTTTTTGACACATGGCTCAGTGGGAAACTATTAATTCCGTCAGTATAAGTCAAGATATCAGTACACAATGTCCTTTAATGTGGAGCCCTTGCAATTTTCCTGGTGTGCCATCATTACCGGCAGTCCATTGAGACCCTTACTGGAGCCACATGAATTTCCAAGGAATGTGCAAAAACTATGGAATCACCAGTTGTGGATTGACAATAGACAATAGACAATAGACAATAGGTGCAGGAGTAGGCCATTCAGCCCTTTGAGCCAGCACCACCATTCAATGTGATCATGGCTGATCATTCTCAATCAGTACCCCGTTCCTACCTTCTCCCCATACCCCCTGACTCCGCTATCCTTAAGATTGAACCTTGTAGTTCTCCGCATTGCCAGTAATAGACTGTAAAATATGACTGTTCAGCCCAAAGTGGCACTTCCAGTGCTAGCTCTCCATTTTAGGCTAAGGAAGTTCGGCATATCCCCAACACCTCTCACCAACCTCTACTGATGCGCCACAGAAAGCATGTTATCATGATGCATGGCATCATGGTTTGGGAACAGTTCCATCCAAGACAGCAAGCTATTGCAGAGAACTGTAGACGCAGCCCAGACCATCACACAAACCAACTTCCCTTCCATTGATTCCATCTACACTTCATGCTGCCTCGGCAAGGCCACAGCATAATCACGGATGTCACACCCCAGCCACTCCCTCTTCTCCCCTCTACCAATGGGCAAGGGGTATAGTAGTGTGAAAACGCACACCTCCAGATTCAGGGATAGTTTCTTCCCAGCTGTTGTCAGGCAATTGAAACATTCGATCAACAACTAGAGAGCGGTCCTGAACTACCATCTGTCTCTTTGGAGACCCTCGGACTATCTTTGATCGGACTTTACTGGCTTTACCTTGCATTAAACGTTATTCCCTTAACATGTACCTGTACACTGTGAATGACTCAATTGTAATCATGTATAGTCTTTCCACTGACTGAATAGCACGCTACAAAAGATTTTCACTGTACCTTGGTACACGTGACAATAAACTAAACTAAACAAAACTAAAGCTCCCCATTTTAACTGCCTTTGCCTGCTTTCTCCTTGTCATTGAGTGAGCTGCAGGTCACTAAGTAAGTATGTGACCGGCGAAGGGCCGAATGGCCCGTTCCTGCACCTATTTTCTATGTTTCTATAACATTTCCCGAGCCGGCTGCAACTTCAGAAGTGCCAATTAGCGTCAATTTTGTCTGTCGCATAATTATTCTTTCCATATAAATTAGGGCAACCTTTATGACCTTACCGTGCATCACATCCAGCTAGAATTTTGTTCTTGCAGATGCTTTTAATCAGCATAGGGTACAGTATTGCAATTAAATTCTATACATCCTAGGAACACTAGGAATGCCGCCGAGAACAAAGAGGGACCCGACGATGGGGGGGGGGGGGGGGCGGGTTCTTCAAGAGCAAAGAGGTGCAAAGGGTGGTGGGGCACCGAGAATGAAGGGGGACCTGGCGTGGGGAGGGAGTGGCACTGAGAACAAAGAGGAACCATTAGGGACTTTAATGAATACTTAGTCTTTGTAACTTTGTCGGTGCCCAACATGTGGCGACTCTTTGCATGCCTTGTGTATGGTGTACAGAACAAAGAATTTCACTGTGACATCTCACATGTGATGAGAAAGTATCAATCGATAGGTTCGACCGATCCACTTTAAAAATCTCATCCTCCTTTTCAAATTCCTCATTGAACTCTCCCCTTCCCATCCCTGAACTTTTTTGCAGCCCTACCATATATTGGCACTTTGCTAATATATTGGCACTTTGCTAATCCCTCAACTATATCTATTCCAGCACAGACTGCCTTGCTTCAACTGCAGTGGTCGAAGGTTCTGAAATCTTCTCCTTTAAGGCAGGGCCGTTTTTACAGCATTATGGGCCCCCGGGCAAAGCAGTGTACTGGGGCCCCTACCGTTACTCTCCCCCACCCCCCTTTCCCTACCAGCCCCCCCCCTGTCGTGCCGGCGAAAAGCACTTACCGAAAAGCACTTAGCGATGGACTTAGGGTGCTACATTGTTGCGAAAAGCACTTACAGATCGCTGTGAGAAACACTTAGTGACCGAAAATGTTGCGAAAAAAGCACTTATTGAACCTACATTTTTAAAGTAGTATTTATTTATTGCAAGTCACTTAACATACACAGATCAGCATGGGGCCCCTATGCTTGTGGGCCCCCGGGCAAGTGCCCATCAGGCCCATGCGTTAAGACGGCCCTGCTTTAAGGCACGGTGGCGCAGCGGTAGAGTCGCTGCCTTACAGCGCTTGCAGCACTGGAGATCCGGATTTGATCCCGACTACGGGTGCTGTTTGTACGGAGTTTGTACGTTCTCCCCCATGACCTGGGTGGGTTTTCTCCGAGATTTTCGGTTTCTTCCCACACTCCAAAGACGTACAGGTATGCAGGTAAATTGGTTTGGTATAAAGTAAATTGTCCCTAGTGTGTATAGGATAGTGTTAATGTGCGGGAATCTCCAGTCGGCGCGGACCCAATGGGCCGAAGAGCCTATTTCCGCACAGTATCTCTAAACTAAACTGAAAAAAGGCATTCCTTAAAACCTACCTATCCCACAAAGTTCACTCATCCTAAAATCTCCCTCCATGGCTTGGGGTCAGATTCTGTTTGTTAAATCGACGGGAAAGTAACTGGACACGTTACCACATTAAAGGCATCAAATATGTGATGGAGACTTTTATTGTGGTAGGGGTCTGACTTTTTAGTCAACTAGGTACAGGCAGGAGCATTGAACTCTAAACAGGAAGGAAATGAGCTGTCTGGTTTACTTTTGACTGCCAAAGTGGAAGATGCAGAATTTGTAAGAATCTTGCACCCTGCAAGACCCCGACACCTCGCTCCTATGGCCTGTGTGCCATCAATGTCACAAGCCTATTTACTCTGCACTGACAGTGAACACTGACACAGATGGTGCTCCCTGTAAGAGGCCAGCCCTAATTGAGACACAGCATATTAGAAATGCAATATAACTCAAATCCCAAGGGCAGGGAGAGCACAGAAGGAAAATCGAGAGCAGCTTGCCCCTGCTCACTTTACAGTCTAAAGTATTTTATGTGTGTATGCGTGGCAATAAAGGACATTAGCAGTCATCGCTCTGTTGAACCAATTCTTCACAGGTGCACTGCCTGCTTCAGTGAAGCAGCTCCCCTGTCCAGTATACTTTCTCATCTTCCTCTGTAAGCTGCACTAAGTTTCCTCACAGAGAAGATGATATGGAATTTATACTTTAGACGTTAGGGATACAGCGCGGAAACAGGCCCTTCAGCCCACCGCGTGCGCACCGACATGGGGTCAACCCGTACACGAGCGCTATCCCACACACTTGGGACAATTTATAATTTTTACCGGAGCCAATTAACCTACAAACCTGTAAGTCTTTGGTGTGTGTGTGAGGAAACCGGAGCACCCGGAGAAAACCCATGTGGTCACAGGGAGAACATACAAACTCCGTATAGACAGCACCCATAATCTGGATTGAACCCGGGTCACTGGCGCTGTAAGGTTGCAACTCTACCGCTGCGCCACCGTGCTGACCCTTAATTAGGGAACATGTGCTCACATTGTCGTGCCACACCACAGCCTCACACCAAATCTGGACTGTGGAGAGAAGAGTTGGGCAGTGATTAGAAGTAATAACATTTGGGTAAACAACGTGAGCTGTAATATATATATGTTTTTTAAACCACATCCAGGACAGGAGCACACCAATGAACATAAGAATCTTACAATCCACTATCCACATTCAGAAATCCAGATGGTCTCACATCTGACCCACTCATTAATGGGTATTGTGAGCCTAAGGTCCAGGGAGAATTGGGGTCTAAAGTGTGACTGGGGCCAGGTGCATGGCCCGAACCAGGATTGTGGTCTGGCACACAAAGAGCTGAGGAGAACCTCTTCAATGGATACAAGGAATTTGTCCTCTCTTCAACGGGAGTTCTGTGAATCTCTTTCCCACTGTTCTACCTCTGTGGTGTCTACTGTTCTTAAACAACATATCTCATGTGCCTCTGAAATAAATGTGCACTTGGGTATTAATAGGAGTACCGCCTGGAAAAATCTGCTCATCTGGCAGTACCAAAGTCCCAAGGCTGCCGGATTATTAGAGACTCATTGCACACTGCACGTTTAACATAAGCTGTGCAATAAGATGTGACAAAACATTTCCGTGTAGGTTTTCTGGACCAAGTAATGCCCAGGAGTGTTGTTTTCCCTCACTTTCAATGGGGTGTAATCTATTATTCTTACACTTTTGTACTTAAGTATGATTGTGCCTCTGTACAGTATGATTTTTACTGAACTGTAAACACAGTGCCTAGGTACATGTAACAATAAAGCACCATTGAACTGGAATGAACTAAAGATGGGAAGAAACACTCCACTGCACGATAGTGGTACAGTGACGCAGCTGGTAGAGCCGATGTCTCACTGCGCCAGAGACCCCTGTTTGATCTCACCTTGGGTACTGTCTGTGTGGAGTTTGGAGGTTCTCCCTGTGACCACGTGGGTTTCCATTGGGTGCTCTGGTTTCCTTCCACATCACAAGGAGGTGCAGGTTGTGGGTTAATTGGCCTCTGTAAATTGACCCTGTTTTGGGAGTGAGGATAAGAAAGTGGAATGATGTAGAATTAGTGTGATCGATGGTTGGCTTGGGCACGGCAGTGGGGTAAACTGAATTAAAACTGAACTAAGCTGAGCTAAACATTTCAGCTACCACCTTATCAGGCTGAAGTGTTAGAAGGACAAGTTAAGCAAGTTGAAATGTTTTTAGGGTCTGAATTACATCAGCCTAAGTACAATGCGCACATGAATAATTTCCAGAGCTCCAGTTAATTGATGTGGGTAAAAGTTCATCATGTTAAATAGTTTACTATTGCATCCTTGTGCATAGTGAAGCAATCAGTGCTTTATCCCTGGAATACTGTTGGTGCTTGAACTATTTGGTCTTTCCTCAACAGGTCAGGCAGCATCTGTGTAGACAGACACAGAGTTAATTCTTCAATCCAGTTTAATTTATTGTCAAGTTTACTGAGGAACAGTGAAAAGCTTTTATTACAGTATGTGCGAACCAGTCAGCTGAAAGTCTATACATGATTACAATCGAGCCATTCACAGTGTACAGATCCATGATTAAGGGAATAACGTTTAGTGCAACATAAAGTCCAGTAAAATCAAATGAAAGATACTCCGATGATCTCCAATGAGGTAGATAGTAGCTCAAAACAGCTCTCTCATTGTTGATCGGATGGTTTAATTAATTGCCTGAAACAGCTGGGAAGAAACTGTCCCTGAATCTAGAGGTTGCATTTTCACATTTCTGTGCCTCTTGCCTGATGGAAGTGGGGCGAAGAGGGGTGAGACTTGCCCTTGATTATGGTTGTGGCCTTGCCGAGGCAGCGTGAAATGTAGATGGAGTCAATGGAAGGGAGGTTGGTTTGTGTGATGGTCTGGGCTGCGTCCACAATTCGCTGCAATTTCTTGAAGTCTCGGATGCAGCTGTTTCCAAACCATATTGTGATGCATCCCGATTAAATGCTTTCTACGTCGCATCTGTAGAGGTTGGTGAGAGTTGTTGGGGACTTGCCGAACTTCCTTGTGGTCCTTGTAAGGAAGTTGAGGCATTGAGGCGACCCAATTGATGCCTCTTTATCAGAATCCCTAACCATTCTAATAAAAGGTGAAGATTCCCTCCACAGTACTGCTTGACTTACCAGAATTTTCCAGCATTTTGCGTTTTTTAATTTGAAATTTTGGGCATCTGCAACTTTTTGCTTTTTGATACGTATGGATATCTCAGCCATCTTCGGACCCGATGAAAAAATGAGTATGCTTTCTGGTCAAATATATATTAAGAGGTCTGCACTCCTGTGGATGTTGAGATTAAACTAAAACAATATATGCAACCACAATATGCTGTAAATAAATTGTTGGAGGGATTCAACTGGTCAAGCAGCATCTGTGGACGGAATGGACAGACAACATTTCGTATCGGGATCCTTCTTCAGTCTGAAAAAAGGTCTTGACCCGTAACGTTGTCTGTCCCTCCCATCCACAGATGCTCTTTGCTCAAGATTCCTGCATCTGCAGTTTCTTGTGTCTCCAAGTTACATCGTATTTGTATAGTGCTCTTAATATCTAAAAAGAATTCTGGGTTGCTTCACAGAATCATTTGCAGAACAAATGTATCTGATCCAGGCAAGGAGGCAAAAGAACAGGTGATCACAAACCTGGTCAAAGAGTATCTTCCCACAGAGAGGGACGGAGAGGTTTGGAAAGGGAATACCTAAGATCAGGCCTGGGTAAGTTCGCATGAAGCCATGAAAATCAGAGTGGCGCACAATGTAAGGTTCAACTGTTCAATTGTTTCTTTATTATCATATGCACCCAGATACAGTGAAATTCCTTTTTGCATACAATTCAACAAGACTATCATCATACATGAGCACAATCCCTCAGTTAATTGATTGATTGATTGATTGATTGATTGATTGATTGATTGATTGATACTTTATTATCACATGTGACATGTCACAGTGAAATTCTTTGTTTTGCATTCCATACATGAAGTATGCAAAGAGTCGCCACGTATAGGGCGCCGACAAAGTTACAAAATGTTCAACGTAGTCCCCAATGGTCCCTCTTTGTTCTTTGTTCTAGACCAGAATATACAGGAACAGCCCACTGAGTCTGTGTGCAAGAGGAGCCATTTTGGCACCATTTTACAGCCCCAGCTGCAGCTGCCCATAAAGACCCATTGCCGCTGTTGGCTCCATCCCCGTCGTCCCGCGAACCATTGTCCTCTTCGTGCACGGCCCTCTTCGGCCCTTGTTCCCTGGGGGGGGCACCTGCCACAGCCAACCTTGAGGGCACAGAAGGTAAGACCCCCTCCAGTTCTTCTTGAATTAATGAATGAATGAGTGAATAAATACGTTTATTGGCCAAGTATGCATATACAAGGAATGTGCCTTGGTGCTCCGCTCACAAATGACAACACAAACATACAGTTAGCAATTAAGAATAAAGCATAACCACATCAAAACAGTAAGGATACAACATTACGGTCTAAACACGTGGGTGAAAATAAACCAGAGCAAAAAAGAAACTACAGACTTTGGTTATTGAGTAGAACTGTCACTCGTGCAAATACAATACAATACAAACTTTATTGTCATTGTGCAGTGTACAAGTACAGAGACAACGAAATGCAGTTAGCATCTTAACCAGAGTGCATGTGATGGAATAGTAAAACATATAATATATACATATATGCACAGTAGCGGTAGTGGCAAAAAAGCTGTTTTTATGTCTGGCTATGGCGGCTTTGACAGTCCGGAGTCGCCTTCCAGAGGGAAGTGCTTCGAAGAGTTTATGGCCAGGGTGAGAGGGGTCAGAGATGATCTTGCCCGCTCGCTTCCTGGCCCTTGCAGTGTATAGTTCGTCAATGGGGGGAAGGTTGCAGCCAACAACCTTCTCAGCTGATCGAAGGATACGCTGCAACCTCCGGATGTCGTGCTTGGTGGCTAAGCCAACCCAGACCGTGATGGAAAAGGTGAGGACGGACTCAATGATAACAGTATAGAATTGGACCATCATTGCCTGTGGCAGATTGTGTTTCTTCAGTTGCTGCAGGAAGTACATCCTCTGTTGGGCCTTTTTGACTGTGGAGTCGAAGGTGGCCCCCCATTTAAGGTCCTTGGAGATGATGGTTCCAAGGAACTTAAATGACTCCACAGATGTGACTATGGTGTTGTTGATGGTGAGTGGGGGGAGGGGAGGGGGATCTCTTCGAAAGTCTACAATTAGTTCCACTGTTTTGGGAGCATTGAGCACCAGGTTATTGCGATGGCACCAGGATGCCAGCTGTGTCACATCCCCTCTGAAGGCAGATTCCTTCCCATCCTGGATCAGTGCAATCTGGCTTACCGGGCCCTTTGTCTAGCTACTGCCATCATCTCCCTCTATCCTCCTCTCTAGGCAGGTTTTGGGTACCACTGTTCCATGGCGGGCAAGCCAGGCCTGTAGTTGAGATGGGCTGTGCTCGCTGGTCCTCCCTCTCCAGGCAGATTCACAGTTCTGCGGCGAGCGGCGAGCAAAGCCTATTGTTGAGATGTGCCACAGCTCGCGGGAGTTCATTGTCCTGCGTCTGCCACCGACTCCCTCCATCCTCCACTCTGGGCAAGTTCTGGGTTCCCCGGTTCCACAGCGAGCGAGCCAGGCCTGCCGGTGGGATGCTGCCACAGCTAGCCGGGATTCCCCATAGAGTGGAGGATGTTAGCAACCATGCAGGAGCTACAACACTGCAGGAGATGGGAAAGAGGGAAACCAGGGAAGGGTCTAACACATGAAGGATGAATTTATTCAGATATCCCCAATAGCATTGGTGTATGTTAGTAAAAAAGACACAAAGTGCTGAAATAACTCAGTGTGTCAGGCAGCATCTCTAGAGAACATGGATAGGTAATGTTTTGGGTCGCGATCCTTCAGTGTTTTTTTGTGTAAACAAGCATCTGCAGTTCCATGTTTCTCTATTGCACTGTAAGACAGGACACGTAGGGTTTGCTATGAGTACATGTTACTTGAGTGTGCTTGAACTTGGATCTTCTTAATGGAGGATTAAATAAAGCTAACAATCTGCCAGGGTGGAGAAACAGCCATAACAAATCATCGGAAGTTTAAACATCGTCCATGTCTATAATCAAAATAGAGGATTAAATTGTGACAGGCTTCTATTAGACCAGGGAAAATGTGTTAAACACTACAGGAAGTGGAATAACGTGTATTGTACCAAGGTTAACTGATCATTGTTGTACATAGCCTCAGCAAATCTGTGCCGTGGGATCATTGGTACTAAGCTGGGTGGACAAATGGAAGCCTTGTTTCAGCACGACAATCCTAACACCGTTTTGTCACAGAAACATCAGCTTAGATCACATGCTCAAATTTTGGGGTCTGAAGAAAGGTCCCGACCTGAAATGTCAACTGTCCAAGTTCTCCAGGGATGCTGCCCGACCCGTTGAGTTACTTCAACACTTTGTTGAGTCTGAGTTTAGTTTATTGCCACATGTACCGAGGTACAGTGAAAAGCTTTTGTTGCATGCTGACCAGTCAACAGAAAGCCAATACATGATTGATTACAATAGAGCCATCCGCAGTGTACAGATACATGATAAAGGGAATAACGTGAATAATGTTTCGTGCAAGATAAAGCCAATAAGGCCCGATCAAAGATAGTCCAAGGGTTTCCAATGAGGTAGATGGTAGTTCAGGACTGCTCTCTAGTTGTCTCCCATTTTTTAGCTAAGACTTGAACTGCTACTTCCTTGCTTAAAGATGCAAGTGTTACTGTTAATCTTGCATTGTTGCCTTAGGCAGGGGAGGCCAGAGCATTTAACATGTGTTAGATGTTAAATGGTAAGCTTTGCACCAGTTGGTGTTAATGCGATGAATGCTATCCCTGCTTCCATGCACACCACTGCCCACATGTCATATTGCAGGAGTCTCCAGTGCCCAATTGCCATCACAGCAAGCGACGTTAAGAAGGAACAGCCATCCATGTCACAGCTGCGATTAATGCAACATGCAACAAACAGCATCACCATTAGTGATCGTCAAACAGCCACAAGTAACACAGTGTACCTCCCACTAAAGTAGTCTGACCCAGCTGGTACTCAGCCAGAAATGAAAGCCAAAAGTCCAATTAAAAAGACAATGACCAAAGCCAAAAATAAATTGGTGACTAGTATGTGTTTGCAGCAACTAAAGCAACAATTACTGTGATAATTACTGCTTAATACAGTATGTCCTAATCACCATCAGTCTTTTAAATCGGTGAAAACTGCCTAATTATTTGGCAGGGCAATGATAACATTTTTAAATGTCCCAGTGCAAGCTACCTCATGGAGTCACAGAGTGAATCCAGCTTCATCCGACTACTTTATGATGTGTGACACCACAGTGGTACAGCTGGTAGAGCTGTTGCCTCACAACTCCAGCAATCCCAACCTCTAATGCTGTCTGAACAGAGTTTGCAAGTTCTACCTGTGACCATGTGGAAACAAAAAAAACCTGCAGATGCTGATTTAATACTCAAAAGGACACAAAGTGCTGGAGTAACTCAGCGGGTCAGGCAGCATCTCTGGAGAACATGGATAGGTGATGTTTTGGGTCGGGACCCTTCTTCAGACCGATAGCATTATGCTCACCATGTGAAAGAGACATGATTTAGGTGGACTGATATGAAGTGAATGAATAAGCTTTACAGGCTGATGGCCCTTTTCCTGTTCTGATACTCCTGACAATTCATTTTCATAACCATATTCATGTCTAAAATGAAGAAGGGTCTTGACCCAAAACCTTACCTATCCATGTTCTCCAGAGATGCTGCCCAACCCATTGAGTTACTCCAGCGCTTTTTGTCTTTGTGACCATCTGGATATTACCCAGGTGTATTTGGTTTCCTTGTACATCTCAAAGATGTGCAGGTTGGTAGTTTAATTGGCCACGGTAAATTGTCCCCAAATGTGTGGTTCATCTATAGTACTGGAATATAAAGAGAATAAAATTAGATTAGTCTCGTATTGATGTAAATGGGTGCTTGGTGACTGGCACAGACTCAGTGAATAGAAGGGCCTGTTTCCAAGAGTTTATAAATTCTACCCCTGCCTCATAATATGCAATTGTTTAAATTATGTTTCATTACCACACAAATACATAAAAAGCAGAGTTAATGCCCCATTTAACTATGCACCTGTCCCACCCCTTTCATTATAATCTCAATGCCAAGTGGCAAATGGAGCACAGGAGGCAGAGCGGTGAATTTATATAAAATCACGAGGAAATAGGTAGGGTGATTGCACAGTCTTATACTGAGAGCAGGGGAATCAAGAACCAGGGAACATAGGTTTAAGATGAGAGGGGGAGATTTAATAGGAACCTGTGGGGCAACGTTCTCACCCAGACGGCAGTGGGTATATGGAATGAGCTGCCAGAGGGAGTAGTTAAGGCAGGTACAAAACAACATTTAAAAGACACTTGGACAGGTACATGGATGGGAATGGTTTACAGGGATATGGGCCAAACGTGGGTAAATGGGACTAGCTTAGATGGGGCATTTTGGTCAGCATAAACAAGTTGGGCCGTAGGGCCTGCTGCCGTCCTGAATGACTGTATGATTCTGAGTTTAAAATACCACTTTAAGTAATCATTAAAGAAGATTATAAGAAGACATCAAGGACTCACATTCATGCAGTACCATTCACTAAACCCAGATATCCCAATCTACTTTACGTTCAGGGGAGTGATTTGTGATGAACACACACTGTGGGATAGCAGGAAATATCACGGAACAGTTTACACACAGCAAGATCCCACAAACAGGAATAAGAATATGACAGTCTGAAGTCTGATCGAGTCTGAAGAAGGGACTTGACCCGAAACATCACCCATTCCTTCTCTCCAGAGATGCTGCCTGTCCCACAGAGTTACTCCAGCTTTTTGTGTCTATCTTTGGAACGAGCATCTGCAGTTCCTTCCTACACAATGAGATATGACCACCATCATTGGCTGTCTTTTGTATTATTTGTTGATTGAAATTGAAAGATACAGCATGGAAATATGCCTCTCAGCCCACCGAGTCCTCACCGATCATCTGTTCACACAGGTTCGATGTTATCCCCCTTTTGCATCCACTTCTTACACACCAGGGGTAATTTATAGCCACCAATTAACACACAAACCCGCACGTCTTTGGCATGTGGGAGAAAACCGGGGAACCCAGAGGAAACCAGCACAGTCACAGGGGCAACGTGCAAGCTTCACACAGACAGCACCCGAGGTCAGGATCGAACTTGGTCTCTGGCGCTGTGAGGCAGCAGCTCTACCAGCTGCCAGGTGTGTTTGGTACTTAGGCAATATCTACCTGTCGTTGTGCCATTGTGGCCGATGATAAATATCAGCAAGGGAACACCAGGGAGAGCTCAAAACCAAAACAAGCATAAGGTGGGATTAAAAGTCAGCCACACTCTCTTTTAGATTTAGAGATACAGCGCGGAAACAGGCCCTTCGGCCCACCGGATCTGCGCCGCCCAGCGATCCCCGCACATTAACACTATCCTACACACACTAGGGACAATTTTTTTATATTTGCCCAGCCAATTAACCTACATACCTGTACGTCTTTGGAGTGTGGGAGGAAACCGAAGATCTCGGAGAAAACCCACGCAGGTCACGGGGAGAACGTACAAACTCCGTACAGACGGCGCCCGTAGTCAGGATCGAACCTGAGTCTACGGCGCTGCATTCACTGTAAGGCAGCAACTCTACCGCTGCGCCACCGTGCCGCACTTTTGTTTGTTATTAAATAATTACCAGCCTGAAACAAGAACAGTGATCCTGAGGATGCTCCCATCAGAGTCCTTTAATCATGTATAGTCTTTCTGCTGGCTGGTTAGCACGCAACAAAAGCTTTTCACTGTACCTCGGTACACGTGACAATAAACTAAACGGAACCTTTTCTTTCCAGGAAGTGAACCCAGACAGGAAAAGGTCTCGGAGAGGCCCTGCGGAGAAACATCTCGAGAGATGCAAATCTCTTTTGCCTTGGTTTTGCAATAAAACCATCCCAAAAGAGAAAGAAAAAACCCTGTCGGAAAAGAGGCAGGATTTGTGGTTCCCAACCAAACTGGTCAGCAAAAACCAACTTGTAGCAGTTGAGCTCCTAATGTGGTGCTCAGGCAGCCTGTAATAAAGCTACAGTCTGTGGTTAAAGAATGTATAAGTTATTATTTGGGAATTGTGCCAAGTGGATGTCGGTGAACCAGCTTTGAATTACTTGTTTTTAAAGCGATATAGCTTATTTCTATGTTTTTTTTAAGAATCACTGTTCGCTGCATTAAACTTACTGACTGTTTCTTCTGTTGCAGCACCAGGGAAAAGTTAGGATTTGCAACAGAACAGTTATTTTTCTCACCGTGTCCTACCCCCCCCCATCCCCCACCACCCCCACCCTCTTCCCTTCCTGAAGATTAGGTTTGCGATTAAGTTAAATGAGGAACTCATTATTTTTCCCACTGACAGTAACTGGAGGGGTCAGATCTAAGATAGCCGCTGAAAGAGGCACAGAGTACAGAAAGAGAATTTTGTTGCAGTTGGCAGAAGTTGTGATCCGGAGGGGTAGTGCTTGCAGATTCAATGCTAACTTCTTAACCCGAATTAGATGCCGGGCTCAGTGGAAAGGCTCAGGGAATGCAGGGGCAATGTGTAGGAAGGAACTGCAGATGCTGGTTTAAACCGAAGATAGACACAAAACGCTGGAGTAACTCAGCGGGACAGGCAGCATCTCTGGAGAGAAGGAATGGGTGAACTCTTGTTCCTTCAGGAACTGTCAGAGACAAAATGGGCTGAATGGCCTCCTTCAGTGCTGTATGGCACGATAACGGAACGGATTTATCACTTCAATTGTAAAGCAGAGTGTGTGACCATCGTTCCATTTAAGTGTTGCCAGAATTTCTGTGTGACTATTGAGGCAAAGGGAACTGCCAGGACTGCACAGTGGCACAGCAGGTAGTGCTGCTGCCACACAGCTCCACCAACCCAGGCCTGATCTGATCTTCAGCCCTGTGTTTATTTTAGTTCAGTTTTTAGTTTAGTTTATTGTGATGTGTACCGAGCCGAGGTACAGTGAAAGGCTTTTGTTGCATGCTAACCAGTCGGCAGAAATACAATGCAAGATTACAATCGAGCCATTCACAGTGTACAGATACATGTCAGGGAGAATAGCATTTAGTGCAAGATAAAGTCCAGTAAAGTCCGATTAAAGATAGTCTGAGGGTCTCCAATGAGCTAGATAGTAGCTCAGGGCTGCTCTCGAGTAGTTGCTAGAATGGTTTAGTTGCCCGATAACAGCTGGGATAAAACTGGATGAATCGGAGGAGTGTGTTTTTACACTTCTATATCTCTTGCCTGATGGGAGAAGGGAGAAGAGGGAGTGACCGGGGTGAGAATCATCCATGATTATGTTGCTGGCCTTGCTGAGGCAGCATGAGGTGTGAATGGAGTCAATGGAAAGGAGGCTGGGCTGTGTGATGGTCTGGGCTGCGTCCACAATTCTTTGCAATGTGTGGAAATTGCATGTCCCCTCTGTTTCCTCTGGGTGCTCTGGTTTTGTAACACATCCCAAAGAAGTCTAGTTGAGAGGTTAATTGATCAGTGCAAGTTATTCCAAGTGCAGATGAGTGGCAAGGAAAATTAGAAGTAGAAACAAGGAACTGCAGATGCTAGTTGACGAAAAAAGACACAAAGTGTTGGAGTAGATTTTGTAGATTTTTTTTTAGATTTAGAGACACAGCGCGGAAACAGGCCCTTCAGTCCACCGGGTCTGCGCCGCCCAATTTTTTACATTTGCCCAGCCAATTAACCTACATACCTGTACGTCTTTGGAGTGTGGGAGGAAACCGAAGATCTCGGAGAAAACCCACGCAGGTCACGGGGAGAACGTACAAACTCCGTACAGACGGCGCCCGTAGTCAGGATCGAACCTGAGTCTCCGGCGCTGCATTCGCTGTAAGGCAGCAACTCTACCGCTGCGCCACCGTGCCGCCCAGGTAACTCAGGTCAGGCAGCATCTCAGGTGAACATCACTAGATGACATTTCACTTTAGAACCCTTCTTCAGACTAATCTGAGTGGAATGTATATGGGCATGTGGGAGAAAATAGGTTACAGGGAAAAAAAGTGGTGAGGTAGGATTGGTGGGATTGCGAACAGTGTTCGTAGTGGGTGACTAACTTCCCCAATGTGCACAGGGACATCTTTAGTGCAAGAGCCTTAGAAGGTGCAGAATTTGTTAAGTATATCCAAAAAGGTTTCTGGAAACACTGTATGAACAGTCCAACTAGAGGAGAGAAAATGCTGGGCCTTGTATCGGGAAACTAGCCTGGCCAGATGACTGGCGCTCCAGTGGGAGAGCATTTAGTGAACAGTGATCACAAGTCCTTCAGTTTTCAGATAGTTATGAAAAAGGTAAGTCTGGACCATGAGGAAAAGTATTAAATTGGGGGAGGGCAAATTACAATATTCTTAAGCGGGAGCTAGGGAGAGTAAATTGGGAGCAGCTGGGTTATTTAATTTGAAAAGTCCACATCTGATACGCGAAAGTTTTTTAAAGACTGATTGGAGTTCAGGATCAGCTGATTCCAATAAGGAGAAGGGACAGGAATGGTAAGGAAGGGAACCCTGGAAGTATATGTAAGATTTGGGAAGATGAAATGAGTGCCTTTCAGGAATACGAAGCAAGCAGGAAAGAACTTGACCAGGAGGGCCAGAAGGGAGAAGGGGCCTCTCCCAGGAGATCACACGGCTCTTTTGGGTGGGAAGAAGGGCGATAGTGGGAAGGGGGTTGGGGTAGGATCAGCCATGATCGTATTGAATGGCGGAGAGGGCTCGAGGGGCCGGTTTTCCTACTCCTGCTCCTATTTTCTTGTGTTCTTGTGTTCTTGTGGACCATGGACAAGAAGGATTACAGAGAAAACCAAGGCACTTTGTACACACATTAAAAACAAGAGGTTAACTGGGGAGAAGGTAGGACTAAGACCAGTCAAGGATAAAAGGGGGAATTTATGCTTGGAGTCAGAGGATGTAGGTAAAATACTGTATGAGCACTTTGCATTTGCTATTCAACAAGGAGAAGGACATTGGCGATAGTGAGATCAACATAGGGTATTCTAACATGCTAGGGCATTTTGAGATCAAGAAGGAGAGGGTGTTGGGTAAAATCTTGCAGTTTCAGAATTAAAGTGTCTGATTTTTTCGATTCTGAATCCAGAGAGATTGTTTGAGTTCATCCCTTCCTACCATTATTCAGCAGGTAGAGCGAGACTGAGGACTTGCAATGCAGTTCTTGCATCCTATTGACCACCCTGCATTCCCTTCATATGAAGCCTTCATTTTCCAAAGCCAAAAGGGTTTCTCAGCAGTAACACCTCATTGTTTCCAGTCGTCCTGCGTGACAAATGTATTTGAAGGAACAAGGCAAGTAAAAGGCTCACCATGGTGACAATGGTGACCTGTATGGATTCAGGACATGAGTTATGACTCCTGATTCTGTGTATGGATCTATGCCTGTGTGAATCACAAGCCTGCAGTGAGAGAGACTGCCAAAGGGAAGCAGAGAGGAAGGAAGCAAAAGAAAGCAGGATTTGATGGCCAAATGGACACATTATAAGATGAGGTCAGAAACTAGGACCAGTGATATGACATAGAGTCAGACAGTGTGGAAACAGGCCCTTTAGCTCATTTCGCCCACACTGACCAACATGTCCCTTCTACACTAGTCCCACTTGCCTGTGTTTGACTAATATTCCTCGAAACCTGTCCTATCTATGTACCTGTTCTAATGTTTCTTAAATGTTGCTATAGACCCTGCCTCAGCTACCTCCTTCGGCAGCTCATTCAATCCACCCACCATCCTTTGTGTGAAAAACTTACCCCTCAGGTTCCTATTAAATCTTTTCCCTTTCACCCTAAATCTATGTCCTCTAGTTCACGATTCCCCTATGCAGGGCAAGAGACTCTGTGCATCTACCCAATCTATTCTTCTCATGATTTTGTACACATTTCTATTCCCATCAAGGAATTTGGAAGTTTAAATTCAAATAATGTGGATAATATCAATAGTAGTCCCCATGTTATTAAAAACTCACTTACTTCAGTAGTAGGAAATTTGCTGTCCTGGTCTGACGACATTTGCGTGCAGACCCTTCACTGTGATTGATTCAGAGGGAGAATAAGTGATGAAGGTGGGCAAATGGAATGTCATTGGCATTCTCTGCTTTTTCAGGAAACTGCAATATTACTATAAGTGTGAATATGCTGACAGCCCAACCATTCCAGGGAAATCATTCCTGGGTGTGGGGTGGAGGAACTAGAGGAAGGTGGGGGGCTACAGTTCAGTTTCAGTTCAGTTCAGTTTAGTTTATTGTTACGTGTACCAAGGTACAGTGAAAAGCTTTTGTTGCGTGGTAACCAGTCAGCGGAAAGACAATACATGACTACAATCAAGCCAACCACAGTGTACAGAAGCACGATAAAAGGAACAACGGGAATAATGTTTAGTGTAAGATAAAGTCCAGTAAATTCCGATTAAAGATAGTCCAAGGGTCTCCAATGAGGTAGGTAGTAGTTCAGGACTGCTCTCTAGTTTTTTGTAGGATGGTAGACACTTCTGTCCTGGCTCTGTGAGGTGGAATTATTATCCCTCTCACCTTAAAACTCTGGCCTCTAGTATAGCTGAGATGCTCTGAATAGACCATGTTGAACTATATTTGGTTTCTCAACTTCTAGAACTTTGTAAGTAGACCATAGAACACAGAAAAGTAAAGCACAGGAACAGGCCCTTCGGTCCACAATGTCTGAAGCGAATGTTTAATGTTTAGAGTTTAAAGATACAGTGTGGAAACAGGCCCTTTGGCCCACTGAGTCCGCACCGACCAGTGATCAGCGTGCACACTAGCACTATCCTACACACGAGGGACAATTTACAAAAGCCAATTAACCTACAAAGCTATAAGTCTTTGGAAGGTGGGAGGAAACCGGAGCACCTGGGGAGTACCCACGCGGTCACAGGTAGAACGTACAAACTCTGTGCAAACAGCACCTGGAGTCAGGATTGAACCTGGGTCCCTGGCGCTGTGAGGCAGCAACTCTACCACTGTGCCATCCACAGTGAAATTAGAATGTAATGCCAATCTAATCTCCTCTGCCTGCAAATGATCCTTATCCCTCCATTCCCTGCATATCCGTATGCTTATGCAAAAGTCTTTTAAATGAATCTTAAACTCTTAAATGTCGCAGTTCAGAAAATGCATTTAAACATAACCTTAAAATGCCACTGTCTTGGACAAATTCTCCGTCTCTATTGATCAGAACACCAAATAATAGAAGGTGTTCTTGGCACTGATAAGCATAATAAATGATTTACAGTAAAATTAAACATCACTGATACCAATACAGAAACAATATCTCTCTTTACTATAACTAGTTGGATTCTATTTAATCCACATTTTTCAATCCATACTCAAGAAGAACGCCTTCAATCCATACCAAACACTAAATATCACGGAATATCACCAAACTCTCCTGTGTCTCTCTTGAAATAAACTTGTACAGTTCCTGTAGGGTGTGGTGGACATGAAAGATTTATTTTTGTCTCTTATCTAAGATCTTAATGGGGAAGTATGACATTCTCATCAAAGTGAAAATCGCTCAAGGGAAAACAAAATCCAATCGTTAAATTGTTGTTTTTTTCATGAGGAAAGTATTTGACAAATGTCTTGGTTTGTTGTTTACGTGCAGCATGAAGCAATGATGGAATTCATGAATAAGAAGAATGGCTTTTTTCTGGAATTCTTAATGAAATGCTTTGGGCAATGTTTATTGTGCTGACTAATATTATTTCTATTCAATATGACCAAAAGCAGGTGAGGGACAGTTTTTCCCAAATTCAGGGATAGTTTCTTCCCAGCTGTTATCAGGCAACTGAACCATCATGTCAACCAGCAGGGGAGCAGTCCTGATCTACCATCTATCTACCTCATTTAAACTATCTTTTATCGGACTTTATCTTGCACGCTTTATCCTGTATCCGTGCTCTGCAGACAGCTTGATA
The DNA here is from genome assembly GCF_053455715.1 of Rhinoraja longicauda. Classification (NCBI taxonomy): domain Eukaryota; kingdom Metazoa; phylum Chordata; class Chondrichthyes; order Rajiformes; family Arhynchobatidae; genus Rhinoraja; species Rhinoraja longicauda. The sequence goes on from NC_135953.1 coordinate 105,237,333, forward strand.
GTACTCATGTATAGTCTTTTCTTTGACTGGATGGCACGCAACAAAAAGCATTACACCATACCTCGGTATACGTGACAATAATAAATTAAACTAAACTACATTTTTTGATCAGAACACATATTGAAAGCAGATTGGGCGAGTCAGAGCAGAGATAGTGTTCGGGGATAGGGCCAGTGCACACCTGGAACAGGGAGTTATCGACGTACCCTACAAAGAGGCAGGCATAGCTGGGGCCCATACGCCTTGGATCTGTAGGAGATGAGATCGTGTTCGGGGATAGGGACAGTGTACGTCTGGAACAGGGATTGAGAAGAGATAGAGCAGATTGTTTGATTTTTATCACATTGCCTTTATTGAGAGTTTGCGATGTATAAAATGGCTGTCATGTTTCCTACATTAGTGACCGCACTCAATAATGTTCACCTGCTGCAAAGTACCTTGGGCTTTCTAAAGGGAATGTGAAAGATCCTCCAGAGACTCAAGTTTTTGTTATACTTTTTAAGAGCTTGTATTCCCCTCACCCGTCTAAACCTAGAAAAGCTAAATGAGTGAAGAAGAAATGAGTTCACTGACAGCCACGTCTCTACTCCAAAAGGACACAAAGTGCTGGAGTAACTCAATGGGTCAGGCAACATCTCTGGAGGACAAGGATACTTGACGTTTCAGGTCAGGACACTTCTTGAGACTAAAGAAGGGTGGCGACCTGACATGTCGCCTAGCCATATGCTCTAGAGATGCTGCCTGACCCGTTGAGTTACTCCAGCACTTGGTGTCCTTTTGTGCGAACCAGCACCTGCAGTTCTGTGTTTCTACATTTCTCTACCTCAGCCCATTCTCCAGGATTGTCAACAATATCAATACAGAAAGGAGACTTGCTGTCAAGGAAAGGTGAATGGGACAAATTGGATTCATTTTCCCAATAGTAATCCAGCCATCATCCAAAATGGCGGCGCTGCCATAGCAGCTGCGGCTTACCTGCGGTCCATTTGTCTTTGTGTTTTTGTTGTTTTTTTGTCTTAATTGTAGTTGTGATGTCGTGTTTTTGTGTTTGTGTACTATGTGTGTACGTGGGGGGGAGGGGGGGAACTGTAAAATTGTAAATATGTGTCCCTTCCGAACGGAGACCCGACCTTTGTTTTCTGGGTGTTGTCTCCGTTCCTGCTGCGGCCTACCATCGGCCCAACTCCTGGAGCTGGCGGCCTCCAGGGCTCTGGTTCGCTGAGCCCGCGAACCGGACTTACCATCAGCGGAGCCGGCCGTCTTCGGAGGCTGCGGGAGCGGCTGCGACTCGCCTTAGGCTCGGGCTGCGTGGATGCCGACATCGGGAGCTCCGGCAGCGGCAGCGTGTTCGCCCGCCCCGGGGTCGCGGGGCTTGGGCCGCGGACATTTCACCGTCCGGCGCGGCCTAAAATAGGCCGCGGGATTTTTCTCTGCTGGGCGGGGGCTTCAATGTCGGGAGCCACGACCGCCCCGACGTGCAGCAACAGCGGCAGCGTGTTCGTCCGCCCCGGATCGGACTTATCATCGGCGGAGCCGGCCGTCTTCGGAGGCTGCGGGAGCGACTGCGACTCGCCTTAGGCTCGGGCCGCTGCGGACCGTCCGGCGCGGCCTGCAACCACAACAACCTGGCCGCGGGAGAAGACAGCAGGAGAAGGGAAAGACATTGTGGCCTTCCATCACAGTGAGGAGAGGACTGGAGGAGACTCACTGTGATGGATGTTTCTTTGATGGATGTTTCTTTTTTTGTGTGTTTTTGGGGTTGTGTAATTTTAATGCCTATTTAATGCTTTTATTGTTGGACTGTGGGTGACTGAATTTCGTTCAATATTGGATGACAAATAAAGCTATCTTGAATCTTGAATCTCTTGAATCTTGAATATAGATTCCTTTATTTGTCCCACACCGGGGAAATTTACAATGTTACAGCAGCAAAGTGGATAGCAAGAGACCATTCATTATAAATAAAAGTAAAGACAAGGATAAATTGTCATCAGTTTACTGTGTATTCCTTAACTGTTACTGTTGACTTGTCTGCTGGGAGCAGTGCTGGTTGTGCAGTCTCACAGCAGTGGGAAGGAAGGACCTCCTATATCTCTCCTTCACGCACTTGGGATGAAGGAGTCTGTCACTGAAGGAGCTACTCAGTGCAATGACAGTGTCCTGCATGGGGTGGGAGTCGTTGTCCAGCATCGATGTTAATTTTGCCATCATCCTCCTCTCTCCCACCGCCTGCACTGAGTCGAGGGGGCAACCCAGGACAGAGCTGGCCTTCCTGACCAGCTTGTCAAGTCTCTTCCCCTCCACCGGAGGTGGTTCCACTGGCACCAGTCCACAAACTCCTTCATCATTTCTCTGTACGCCCTGTCATCGTCGCCTGTGATGAGGCCGACGATGGCAGTCGTCAGAGAACTTCTGTAGATAGCAGTTTGCAGAGCTGTGCCTGAAGTCCGCAGTATACAGGGTGAACAAGAATGGAGTTGGCACTGTTCCCTGCGGAACCCCAGTGCTGCAGACCACCATGTCCGAGACCAGGTCCTTTGTTCTCACATACTGTGGTCGGTTAGTGAGGTAGTCCAGAATCCAGGATTTTATGACAATGTTTGATATTTTTGCACAGCAATAGAGCAGCATCTAACGCTTAACACGAAGTACCCTCGAGCAATCACCTTCTTTAGTCACCTGCTCTGGCTTTGTCAGTGTTCATACAAAACCAGAATTACTCTTGTATTTCCTTGGTCCACTTGTCCTGAGCAGAAAGCATGAAAATAGACAAGTGTAATTTTGAACAATGGAAGGCAGAAGACATTATAGACTTTACCATTCGATTTTAGAGATACAGCATGGAAACAGTCCCTTCGGCATACCGACCCCACACACTAGCACATTCCTACACACTAGGGACAATTTTACCAAAACCAATTAGCCTACAAACCTCAACATCTTTGGAGTGTGGGAGGAAACTGGGGCACCCGGAGAAAACCCACGCACTCACAGGGAGAACGTACAAACTCCATACAGGCAGCACCCATAGTCAGGATTGAACCCAGGTCCATGGCGCTCCAAGGCAGCAATTCTACTGCTGCGCCACTGTGCCACCCTAATCATCTAGCCTATTAAAATAATCAGATCAGAAGAAGGGTATCAACGCAAAATGCAGACTGTTCATTTCCTTCCACGGATGCTGCCTGGCCTGCTGATTTCTTCCAGCATTTTTTCAGTCCAGCTTTCAGCATCTGCAGTTTCTTGTGTTTCTATTAAATATGTTTTCTACCTTAACATCCAGAATGAATGATTGATTGCATAAGGGGATAGTTACGCACTACTTTCAATCTCTTTTGCCTGGAATAAGAAATGGATGAGGATAGAGAGAGGATTGATGTGTTTCTAATCAGCTGTTCCCCCTATTTAATCAGACAAAAAATCCTTTCCCATTATCCTATAGGCAGGATAAAGGACGATGATTCATTTGGAATTATAGCAACATTTTCTCCGGGATTTAAATGGCTGAGGCACCTAAAAAACAGTTAGTTTTTATCGGTTTACAACCAAGATCAAGAGAAAGAGGACAGCTGCATATCATTATCACCAGTCTTTATACCTCTATACTTTCGACTTTAGACTTTAGAAATACAGCGCGGAAACAGGACCCTCGGCCTACCAAGTCCATGCCTTCTAGCGATCACCCCATGCACTAGCACTATCCTACACCACTGTTTACCCAGGTTCGATGCTGACTACGGGTGCTGTCTGTACAGAGTTTATATGTTCTTTCTGGTACTCCGGTTTCCTCCCAGACTCCAAAGACATACAGGTTTGTTGGTTAATTGGCTTTGGTAAAAATTGTATATTGAACCTTGTGCGTAGAAAGGTGATCGCTGGTCGGCACAGACTCGGTGGGCCGAAAAGCCTGTTTCCGCACTGTATTCCCAGTGGGACCATGTATTCATGTGCCTTTAATGTCCACTTATTCTATAAATGAATTTCTGCACATTTAATGTCTTAGAAACATAGAAACATAGAAAATAGGTGCAGGAGTAGGCCATTCGGCCCTTCGAGCCTGCACCGCCATTCAATATGATCATGGCTGATCATCCAACTCAGTATCCCGTACCTGCCTTCTCTCCATACCCCCTGATCCCTTTAGCCACAAGTGCCACATCTAACTCCCTCTTAAATATAGCCAATGAACTACCTTCTGTGGCAGAGAATTCCACAGATTCACCACTCTCTGTGTGAAAAAAAACGTTCTCATCTCAGTCCTAAAAGACATCCCCCTTATCCTTAAACTGTGACCCCTTGTTCTGGACTTCCCCAACATCGGGAACGATCTTCGTGCATCTAGCCTGTCCAACCCCTTAAGAATTTTGTACGTTTCTATAAGATCCCCCCTCAATCTTTTAAATTCCAGCGAGTACAAGCCGAGTCTATCCAGTCTTTCTTCATATGGAAGTCCTGCCATCCCAGGAATCAATCTGGTGAACCTTCTCTGTACTCCCTCTATGGCAAGAATGCCTTTCCTCAGATTAGGAGACCAAAACTGTATGCAATACTCCAGGTGTGGTCTCACCAATGCCCTGTACAACTGCTTAATGTTGTTATAATGTCTTAATGTTGTTATAATGTTTTCATGTCTCATTAATGCTTTCATGACACTTTCATGTCTCAATGTCCTTTTAGTGCCTTTGCTTTGATATGTCTTCATGTTTCATATCAACCTTTTGCTTTGAAGTCCTTTGACTTGCATTACCCTTTATGCCTTTGCATCTCTTTACCATTTTGTATCTGTTTAACATCTTCATGATGCTTTCATATCTTCATGCCCTGTTAATTTCCTCATATATTTATTGTCTCTGTTCTACTTTAATACTCATTTAATGTCTGTGTCTCATTGATGCCTCATGCTCCTTTAATATCCTTGTTGCCCCTTTGACACCAACGTGTTTATTTAATATCTTCTCCTCCAATAATGTATTCATGTTTTTTTAACAACTTTTATATATACATTGTGTTTCCATTAGGAGCTATTGCTGGTAAGACATACCTTTAAGTGAAATGCTACAAGCAAGATGGAGTGAGGGTTTCCTGGATCTAGATATAAGGGCAGTAGAATTCCTTGCCACAGCATGAACGAATCATGTGGGCACTCTATGCCAGTGTGGTAAATGTATCATGTGGTAAAAGGGCCTGTAATCTGGTAATCACAGTGCAAATGATCCAATGTATCAAGAAAACAGGTGAGGGGTTGAAAGTTTAAGGTGAGGGGGAAAGATTTAATAGGAAAGTGAGGGGTAACCTTTTCACACAAAGGGTTGTGGGTGTATGGAACAAACTGCTGGAGGAGGTAGTTGAGGTAGGTACAATCGCAACATTTAAGAAACATTCAGACAGGTATGTTGATAGGACAGGTTTAGAGGGATATGGGGCAAATGCAGGCAGGTGGGACATGTTTGTCAGTGTGTAGGAAGAAACTACAGATGCTGGTTTACACCGAAGATTGACACAAAATGCTGTTGAAACTCAGCGGAACAGGCAGCATCTCTGGAAAGAAGGAATGGGTGACGTCTTGGATCAAGACTCTTCTTCAGACTCTTCAGACACAGACAGTGTAGGCAAGTTAGGCCGAAATGCCTGTTTCCACACTGTATGACTATGACTCTATAATATCATTTCAACTCAAAAAGATTGATGATTAACCTGGAGACTGGAGAGTTTGCAAATGCTGTAATCTGGAACAAACAAAAAAACTGGTAGAGGATCTCTTCAGTGGAAGCAGAGGGATTGTTGACATTTTTGGTCAAGACCCTGCATCAGGACTGATACATCGACCATCCCTTTGCCTTGCCAGATGCTGTCTGACCCATTGAGTTCATCCTGCAGTTTTTCTTTTGCTTGCGAGAGATGGTTAACCTTAGCCATGAAGAAAGAGTTTGTATTTCATATTGATATACCTCAGGACATTCCAAAATGGCAGTGTGGTCACTGTTGTTTCCTGTGATTCAAATTGGCTGCCTTATTTAGAGATTAGTTTAGTTTAGAGATACACACTAGGGACAAGTTACAGAAGCCAATTAACCTACAAACCTGCACTTCTTTTGAATGTGGGAGGAAACCAGAGAAAACCCACGCGGTTGCAGGGAGAACATACAAACTCTGTACAGACAGCACCCATAGTCAGGTTTGAACACGGGTCTCTGGCACTTTAAGGCAGCAACTCTACCTCGGCGCCACTGTGCCGCCCCTACAATATAATAATATTACATCAGTAATATATAATTGGCAGTAAAGTACTTTGATCTCTTGCATTTGTGAAAGGCACAATATTAATGATTATTTTCCTTTATTAATTAGCTAGTGGACCAGATAGGAAAGACACCAGGGTGAATTTTGACAAACAATAACACTCCGTTAGAGAGACTCAGAGAGTTAGCAATCAGTGCCCGACATTCATATGACGCCCAATTTACATTATCTGTACTGCCACAAAGTATAGAACATGACTGGGAAATGAAATGGTGGGAAAGAGGGAGAAAGCTACTTGGTACATTCAGCTCGAGTTGCTGCCTTACAGTGCCAAAGATCCAGCTTTGATCCTGACCATGGGTACAGAGTTTGTACGTTCTCCCTGTGACCGCATGGGTTTTCTCCAGGTGCTCCAGTTTCCTACCACACTCCAAAGGCGTGCAGGTTCATAGGTTAATTGGCTGCTCTGAATTGTCCATAGAGTGTAGGATAGAACTAGTTGTTGGTTGCGCAGACTTGGTGGGCTGAAGGGCCTGATTCCACGCTGTGTCTAGAAACTAAAGGATACATGGTAGAATTCAGATCGGCCATTTTAGAATGGACTTTTCACTAATCCATTGATTAGAGAGAAGTGATTATATTTCTTAATTATATTGATTTGCTTTATTGAGAAATTATTGGTCTCAAAATGTTTAGAGTTAAGCATAGGCTTAATGGAAATACGTTATAAGATATAGAGGTCTACGAATATTTATGACATATGCTTAGCTACTTCAGACTGGTTTACAAAATATCTCGGTTGTTTACATATCATTGTGCTGCAAGGTCATAAGCTCCAGAGCCCCTGGAAAGTATGTAAAGGTTTGCAGAAATTCTTTAATGGCTGTGTAAACAGCTTGAGTGATTCTCTGACATTTATTAAAAACAAAGGTGTTAAATTGATATGATGTATAAAACTTTCATTGGAATTCGAAGCCCTGCCAAGTAATAGTCTTTTGGCTTTAGACCGTACAGTGTATTAGCTAGCGTACACTAGCACTATCCTACACACCATTCACAATTTACATTTTTTTTTAGTGAATCCAATTAACCCACAAACTTGCATGTCTTTGGAGTGTGGGATTAAACTGGAGTACCCGGAGAAAACCCACGCGATCACAGGGAGAACGTACTAACTCTGTGCAGACAGCGCCCGTAGTCAGGATTGAACCCAGGGCTCTGGCGCTGTAAGGCAGCAACTCCACCTCTGGGCCGCTCCAGTAATAGTGGATTAATAATACACCATGGGAAGTATTTTCACCTGCCTTTCCTCTCTGGTTATCTAGCTAACTAATAAAGGAAAAGTAACAACTGCATTTTATGCATCAGCGTATCATAAAACATGCAAAGAGCATAGAACGGTACAGTACAGGGCAGGCCCTTCGGCCCACATTGCATCAGTTTCTTTGCTCTTTAAGGTACATCATTTTTTTTTTAAACACCTTTTTCTTTGTACAAAACAAATATAGCAATTCTGCTGTAAGCTTTAGGCCATCAATAAAAATCATTCAAATCAAATTTTGAAACCCCATGTATTTCATTAAAAAGTATAACGTACAGAGTAATACTGCGTGGAGAAAAGCCCTTTGACCCATTGTGGCCGTGCTGACAATTATGTACCTGTCTAGACAAAAAAAATAATTCAGCACTTGGTCCACAGGTTTCAATGATTTCTAGACCATGGCATTTCAAGTATGAACTTCTTAAAAGGTGTGAGAATACATGCCTCCACAACCTTCTTAGGCAGGGCTTCAGGATTTCAACCACATCCTGGGTGAAAAAAAATCTTCAAACCCCTTCTAAATCTCCAACATCTTAACTTAAAGCTATGTCCACATAAACCTTTGAAACCTCAGCTGAGAGTAGAGGTTTATCACTGTTTATATTAACTGCACCCTTTATAATTTTGCACACCCTCTGCCTTCTCACTGCAAGGAAAACAAACCAAGTCTATCCAATCTCTCCTAAAACAAGATTTGTAATACGTTCTCTCATGGCTGATACTCCTATATCCCAGCCCGAGCCCATCCTGGTCAGTCTCCACCATGCCCTCTCCAAAACAATCCCATCCTTCCTTTAGAATGGTGTCCAGAACTACACAGTACTCCAGTTCTTACTCAGTTAATGTTTGATATAGGTGTAACATTAACCACCCACTCTTATATTCTATGCCCCTGTTATAATCTATGCCCCTTCAGATTCTGAACAAGGGTCTCGACCCGAAACATCACCCATTCCTTTTCTCCGGAGATGCTGCCTGTCCCACTGAGTTACTCCAGCTTTTTGTGTCTATCTTTGGTTTAAACCAGCATCTGCAGTTCCTTCCTACACATATTAAAAGACTTGTCCCATCCCTACCATCTCTTCTTCTCCCTGCTCCCGTCCGACAGAAGAAGATTGAAAGCGCCCATCATCAGACTCAGAAACAGCTTCTACCCCATGGGACAGTCCTTCTATAAGAGAGAGTGCAGTGTGATTCACCTCGACACTGCTGTGGATATTGTCTTTACAACTGATTCGCTGCAATGCTGAGAACTCTATTCTGTACTCTGCATCTTCTCCTTTGCTCTATCTATTGTACTCGAGCTTGATTGGTTACATTTATGTAAAGTATATCTGATTTGTATGGATAGCATGCAAAACAAAGCTTTTCACTGTGCCTCGGTATTATTATGATAATAAACTTAAACCTAAACCACCTCATAACCCACAATACAGAAATGGAAGCAAATTATCCTTGACCCTGAGGGACTGCCTTAGAGAGAAGAATGCAGTGAATGTGTTCCTTCCTTGCTGTGATGCTATAAAATGCAATGATGCTATAAACCAGCTGATGCTGAGGTAGAATGACAATTATAATTGGGTTGCAGGAAGACCTCTGCACATTGGAGGACTGATTATTATATTGTACACAGCTCTCAGAGAAGGAACAAGACAAATAACAACATCAGAAGCTAAAGTGTAACCTTTACAAGCACAGAACGTGCGTTTAAAGTGCTTGTCTTTGACATCTGGTGCATTAACACTCACTGACATGTTAGTGGGAACATAAGTTCATTGAACTTACAGTAATTTTTGTTCCATGGAACTAATAGAGGAAAGAATTTAAGAAGACATGAAATATTTCCTCTTTTCAGTAGCCTGGAGATTGTGAGTTTCAATCCAAACCGAACAACTTGCAAAACCGAACACTATTAATAAACATACGTATCACGTTGCCGGAGAGAGAAAATGATTTTTAACTTTACAGAGATGCCGGTACAACATATTGGCGCAAACCACCAGAGAAAAGTGTTAAGTTTTACAAAGCCTGTGATATTTTGTGGGAAACCTGATCTTAAAGGCTGACATATTATTACTATAGAAGCCCCACTGCTCATCTAATGGCCTTTAGGGAAGAGAGCCTGCCATCTCTGACTCAATCAGCTTGATAAATGACTGCAGGTCCACATCATGTGGCTGACTCTCAATGCCCTCAGGGCGACGTGCACTGCCCAGACCACAAGAAAAATAAATAAGGTTCTTCTCCCTGACTGGAAACAAAAATTGACTGAGAATCAAGAGTCAAGAGTGTTTTATGTGTTCCGAAACGGAACAATTAAATTCTTATTTGCAGCAGCACAACAGATAGGTAAACATTGTACCTTGTAAAACCCATAATAAACAACAAAAAAAGTTCTGTGTGTATTAATTTGAAAAATCAAACAATAATAGTGCAAAGTCAAAAATAACGCCCCCAAGTCCGTTGTAGTTCAGAGCTTGTTTGAAGTGTTTAATAGCCTGATGGCTGTAGGGAAGAAACAGTTCCTGAACCTAGCAGTTACAGTTTTCAGGCTTCTTCCTGATGGCAGAGGTGAAATGTGTGTGGCCAGGGTGGTGTGGGTCACTGGTGATGTTGGCTGCCTTTTTGATGGAGCGGCTCCTTCGATGGTGGGGAGGTCAGTACCCATGATGGACTGGGCAGTGATTTTTTAAAGTTTAGTTTAGAGATACAGCGATGAAACAGGCCTTTCTGCCCACCTAGTCCGTGCCAACCTGCAATCCCCGTACACTAACACTATCCTACATACTAGGGACAATTTACAGAAGCCAAATTAACCTACAAACCTGTACGTCTTTGAGGAAACCGGAGCACCCAGGGAATACCTACGTGGTCACGGGGAAAACGTACAAACTCCGTACAGTCAGCACCTGTAGTCAGGATCGAGCACGGTTTTCTGGTGCTGTAAGGCAGCAACTCTGCCGCTGCGCCACCATGCCAAATGTTTGAATATCCAAACCAAGCCGCGATGCCAGTCAATAGGCTCTTCATGTACACCTGCAGAAGTTCAAGAAAGTAGTATTCATTGACATACTAAATCTCTTCAATCTTCTCAGGAAGTAGAGGCGTTGTTGGGCTTTCTTTATGATTGCATCAACATGCTCGGTCCAGGACAGATCTCCAGAGATATGCATGACCAGGAATTTGAAGTTTTTGACTCTCTCCTCCTGAATTCTGAATGGTCCAATGCAAGAGTATGAGGTATCTCCTTTTTGGGACTGGACTGTGCAGGGCATTTTATTACACAGAAACAAATGCAACAACCATAGTGTTCTCTTTTATTTTATTCCATTACACTTTCCATATCAGTATCAGATGGATTGAGGGAACAACAAATACCAGATTAATTTAGGCGTTAGAGAAATAGCGTGGAATAAAGCCCTTTGGCCCACCGAGTCCATGTCGACCAGCGATCACCCCGTACACTAGCATTGTCATACACTCTAGAGACAATTTACAGAAGCAATTGACGTACAAACTTGCATGTCTTTGGAGTGTGGGAGGAAACCGGAGCACGCGGGGAAAACCCACGCGGTCGCAGGGAGAATGTGCAAACTTCATACCGACGGCACCTGTAGTCAGGATCGAACCTGGGTCTCTGGCGCTGTAAGGCAGCAACTCTATCCCTGCGCTACAGTGCCACCCAATTAATTATACTCATAACGTAGAATGACAAGACAGAAAACAAAATAAGATATTAAGAACAAATACTCAATCAAAGCAACATTTTGAATCATATATGGAATGAGTAGTGATTAAGTTGTGGCAATCTTCCTCCCGCAGCAAAAGAGCCTTCCTTAAAGTCCCATAGAATCTACACTTCAGTGCAACACACAGAGATTGCTGCACTGTCAGAATTTCCTCCTTGTAGATGAAATATTATGGTACAGCACATGGGAAAAAATGTTTTCAATTCAGGGAGCTCTGCCATCTGAAGTGGGAAAACAGGCAATTGTTCCATTGGGATGTGCTTCACTTGGATTAGGTTGGGATGAATGTCCTAGCAGCCTGAATACATCATAAAATACATCTCTTGATGCTCCTGAACCCATCATCAGTAATGTAACCTGGGGTCATTGGGTATTTCGGGTCTTTCAACATCAGATGTGGTTTAGAAGAGAAAAGCACAAAGTGCTGGAGGAACTCAGAAGGTCTGGCAGCATCTGAGGAGGGAATGGACAGATGAATGGACATTTCAGATCAGGACCCTTCTTCAGATGTCCCGACCCAAAACATTGTCTGCCCATTCCCTCCACAGATATTGCCGGACTAAGTTACTCCAGCACTTCGTGTTTTGCTCAAGATGCCAGCATCTGCAGTTCCTTGTGTCTCATTTGAAGAAAAAAGTTGTGGGAAGGTTTGGGTGAGGGAAAATTTAGAAAGTTAAAGGGAAAGGAAAGTGCAGGATAGTAAAATGGTTCATGATAAACACAATATGTCAGGATAAGTCAATGTATACAAACAAATAGCAGAAGCAATGTGTAGGAAGGAACTGCAGATGCTGGTTTACCCCGAAGATAGACACAAAATCTCAGTCTGAAGAAAGGTTTCGACCCGAAATGTTACCTATTCCTTTTCTCCAGAGATGCTGCCTGACCCACTGAGTTACTCCAGAATTTTGTGTCAAACAAAAGAGCATATCTGCCATTAGAGTCAAATAGCAAAATTAACAAAACAAAGAGCCTCTTATCTGAACTACATGCAATAAGTCTAACTATTGGGACAAATAAAATTAAATAGATACAAACTAGGAGCTGTTGTGCAGATGCACCCAAAAAGCCGGAGTAACTCAGCAGGTCAGGCAGCATCTATGGAGAGAAGGAATAGGTGACGATTCGGGTCGAGACCCTTCTTCAGACACAGTCACAATATGACCAATACTGAGAATTAGAATTTTCCAGGATACTTACATTTTGGAATGCTAGCTCTAATGATAAAGTATGGGGTAAAAAATAATGTGAAAAGATTTTAAGCTCATTCAATGGTGAAGTAAAACCAGTTTGCATGGTGCCAATAAATAACAAAGAGTAAAGACCCCTAAACAGTGATCGTAATGTAATGCTTGGTATAAATCTAGGAAATTAGATGTCCATTTAATAAGATTGTATTAGGGACTGTAATCTCCATAAATATTGGGCAAACCAAAATTAGGAGTAAAACTGAGAATAAAATCAAGTAATCTAAATGGTTTTCTGGATCTAAAGGCTGGCACAGTGGTGCAGCCAGTAGATTTGCTGCTTCACAGCTCCAGCCACATCAGTTCAATCCTGACCTCCAGTGTTGTCTGCATGCAGTTTGCACATTCGTCATGTGTTCGGTTGAGTTTCCTTTGGTTGCTGCGGTTTCTACCACTTCCCAAAGAGGAGCTAATTCATAGGTTAATTGCTGACATGCATTGCCTGAGTGTGTTGGTGATTGGTAGAAACTGGAGGAGTTGATTGGAATGTAAGGAGAATACAATGGATTAGCACAGTATTGATGAAGTGGGTCCCAAATCTTTCTTTAAAAAAAAAAAAAAAATACATCTCTTGATGCTCCTGAACCCATCATCAGTGATGTAACCTGGGGTCATTGAGTATTTCGGGTCTTTCAACATCAGACACCCTCGCCCGGGCGACCCAGCCGTGGTTGATCAGACCACAACTTGTGTTCTGGTGGCATTTGCTCCTCCCCATGGACCTCCTCTCCTGATCCAGAGCCATCTGGAGGCTTTCTCCGCTGCCTCTGTGGTGTTCTTGATGACTCTTCTCCTCTCCATTCCGGTGATGCCCAGTGCACTCAAGGCTCTGTGGAGCGATTGCCCTGCAAAACCTCTACAGCTAACCTCGATGGGCATACACCTTGCCTTCCAGCCCTGCTTATGGCATCTAACGTTATCTTTGATTCTCTATTGAGTACGTTGAGCATGCAACAAAGGAGCATACAATTTTGGATGCAGTATAGTGGAACGAGAAAAGATTAAATAGTAGTCTTGTAGGTAAAATGACCCCAGGAATAGTGACCAGAATATGGTAGAAGATTGACAATAATTTAGTTACATTAAAAACCTGAGTTTTAAGTTAAAAACTATAAAGGGATGGGGCATGAGTAAGTTGAGGAGTATTGGAAACTACACTCAAAGGAGACTGTAGATAACCAATTGTTAAAATTTTAAGAATTAATACATAGTTTACAATAGTGTCTTAAATGAAAAAAGAAGGAAAAGTGGCTCATCTTTGGTGTACAAGAGAAGTTAAAAATGATATAAGATAAATCGGCTTGAAATGTCACTCAAAAACGCAAAACACTTAAGGATTGGGAATATTTCAGAATTCAGCAATTGAGAACCAAGTTATTGATAAGGAAAGGGGAAAACAGAATAGTCAATAGTCAATTGTGCTTTTTATTGTCACATATGTTAATTGTCAACACAGTGAAATTCTTGAGTGTAATCTAGCAAGAAAAACAAAAATAAAAACAGACTAGAAAACCTTCAAGAGAAATTTTAAAAAGGGAAAAAGTAGCAAAAGTTAACATGGTCTTAGGAAAAATAATACAGGTGGAACTAAAGAAAAGTCAGGCAAGTGAAATAAATATTTTATGCTTGCCTTCATGGAAGAAAAGACAAAAACCGAGCTGGAGTTAGTCTGTAGAGAATGAAAAGCTGGTAAAACTGTCCCTCTCCATGTACCTGCCCAAATGTCTTTTAGGTGTTGTTATTGGCTCAACTACTTTCACTGGCAGCTTGTTCCAGAGGCCGAACACCATTTGTGTGAAAAGGTTGCCTCTCATTTACTCACCTTAAACTTATGGCCTCTAGTTCTCGATTCCCTTACCCTAGGAAAATGCCTTTGTACATTCACTCTCTCTGTTCCCTTCATGATTTTATGCACCAGTGATTTTATCTTCTTGATTTACAGCAGGATGAAGGCTGCTCCTGCACTTAAGTCTTATAGACTCCTCTCTCTCAGACTGTTGTTATGACATGTAATCTATCTGTTAGCACTCTCCAAAGAGAGTACATGGGAATCATATCAGCTTTGCCTATGGGAGTCCCTCCACCAATGAATTCAGACCCTGACTCAATTTTATATCAGAAAGGAATTTATAAGGGAAATGTGTTGGTTGCTCTAAAGGTCATTTTATGGAAAGTTTCAGGGGGATAATACTTTAGGAAACTATATATGTGTAATTTGAGACCTGATAGGTGGTAAGTGTAGCGCGTGTGGAAGGAACAGATGAGTTTGATTCCCGAGTGTACCTCTTTGTTTCATTCAGCTCCATTGCAGCCTACTTGAAGAAGATTGATTGCTTCAATGAGTCAACAAATCCATTACCTTTACATCATGTGAGTACCGTGAGTACCAGCATGATGATGGGCAAATTAGATCATCCGCAATCTTTGGCCATCTGTATTCCCCAGTTTTACGGCTAAATTCTTCACATTTTCCTGTCAACTTAAAAATTCCATCAGCATCTGTCTTGAAGAATATGACTGTTCCCCCTTTATTTTGCTTCCCATAAGGACATACCAGTGGATAGGACCTGCTCTTGCGACTTCACCTTGGCTCTGGAACTGAGCGACTGTTCTACGTGGATTGTTTTTGTTTAGTTTAGTTTCGAGATACAGCGTGGAAACAGGCCCTTCGGCTCATCAAGTCTGTGCCGACCAGCGATCACCTGGACACGAGTTCTATCCTACACACTTGGGACAATACACAGAAGCCAATTAACCTACAAACCTGCACGTCTTTGGAATTTGGAAGGAAACCGGACAGCCCAGGGAAACCCATGCGATCACAGGGAGAACATGTAAACTCCATGCAGACAGCACTCATAGTCAGAACCGAACCCGGGTCTCTGGCACAGTAAGGCAGCAGCTCTACCATTGCACCACTCTGCCACTCATGTGCTGCCCATACTTTGGATTCCCCCTAATTAAATACTTGTCTTTGTTTGCCTTACACAGGATTATAATAGACAATACAATAGACAATAGACAATAAATTACAGAAACAAAAGCAGAAAATGCTGAACATACCAAGCAGGCTAGGCAACATCGAAGTTTCATCAGAACTGCTGGAAGAAATGATAATGGCATAAATTCATCAATTGTAGTCTCATCTCATGACTTGAAGTGGGATTTGTTAATAAAATTTTGGGTGAGGTAGACCATATCCAGTGATTGGACCCATTTGTGCACATATTGTGTGTTTGCTTGCACATGTGATCATTTCTAGCACGCGGCAAATTGGCCTGGTTTATCCTGTGCATGAAAAGACACAAAGTGCTGGAGTAACTCAGCAGGTCAGGCAGCATCCCAGGAGAACATGGATAGGTGATGCTTCGGGTTGAGACCCTACTTCAGACCCGAAATGTCACCACTCCATGTTCTCCAGAGATGCTGCCTGACATGTTGAGTTACTCCAGCACTTTGTGTCCTTTTGTGTATTAACCAGTATCTGCAGTTCTTTATTTCTACCTTCTATCCTGTGCATGGTTCTGCTTAGCATAGCTGATCTTTCCTTGGTATCAGTCACAGAAATAGGTCGTGCACTGCACGTTTTCTTCATTGCTGGCAGATACTGTTGGGATTTTTTTTGGGGGGGTGGTCTTCAACCTTTATTACACACCCAGAGAAACATTAGGAGCACTTTTCATAGACTGGGGAATGGGATCACCATTTAAAGATTCTTCACAGAATCATCGATGTCCTTTACATTGCATCTTCCTCGCTCAATGCCCTGCAGTCAGCCTTATGCTGAACCAGCCAGTGGCGGTCCCTTTACTGACTGAAAGGTAAAGGGACCAACACTGGTCCTTTGAGAGAACGAATTGTGGAATGCTTGCAGAGATTACTGGCCCCTTGATCTCAAATGGCTCAGACCAATTCACAATACAGGAGTCAATAAGGTCATTCATGGATTGGAGGAAGCCCAGATATGTTGGAAATCACCACATCTCCCCACCCAACATTCATCTCCATGGCAACCCTTTCTGCTGCCTTAGCTTGGCTGCCATGGAGAGAATTCTGCAAACATTGATTTAGCTAAATTAAACTAAACTAAACCAAACCAAACCAAACCAAAACAAACCAAACCAAGCCAAACCAAACCAAAACAAACCAAACCAAACCAAATCAAACTAAACTAAACTAAACTAAACTAAACTAAACTAAACTAAACTAAACTAAACTAAACTAAACTAAACTAAACTAAACTAAACTAAACTAAACTAAACTAAACTAAACTAAACTAAACACACCTGGAATGATGCAGTCCCTGCAAATGCCCCATGAACAGTACAGGTTCTGTTTCAGCACAGAGGTCTACCCTATCAGCATTATTTTCAATATTTTTTTCCCCAAAGTTTCCCTGGAAGGTCCTACTACATACTAACACTAAATGCAGCACCTATTTAGCGCGTCAAAAGTGGATTAAATCAAATTTGTCAGCAATAAGACAATTTTGACTTGTAACCAGTTAAAATTGCAGTAAATGAAAATAGTTTTGTGAACACTTATGTAAGTCAGTTTATGCATAAGTTAGAATCACCAACCCCATCCCCTGCCCGAAATAACTCACTGAGTTTATTAACTGTCTCAGTGGTGTCCAGCTGCATCCAGGGCACTTTCTGTGGCACGGGGCCTTCTGGGTAATCACCGCCGCCTTTGCCGCTTGTTTCCGATGTAAACTTGAGTGATCCTACGGTGCTGTGGAAATTACAAATTGCCTTGCTTGCACCAGGGGGACACAGGACAGAATTGTTTATCTAAGTGCGAATTTACCATGAGGGCGGCACGGTGGCGCACCAGTAGAGTTGCTGCCTCACAGCGCCAGAGACCCAGGTTCGATCCTGACTATGGGTGCTGTCTGTATGGATTTTGTACATTTCCCGTGTGACCGCATGGGTTTTCCCCGGGTGCTCTGGTTTCCTCCCACACTCCAAAGATGTGCAGGTTTGTCGGTTAATTGACTTTGGTAACAATTGTAAATTGTTCCTAGCTACTGGGATAGTACTAGTGTATGGAGATCGCTGGTCAGTGTAGACTCGGTGGGCCGAAGGGCCAGGTTCCGTGCTGTATCTCTAAACTGAACAAAACTAAACTACACTAAACTTATGTAAGTCGCCCATTGTGTAAGTCAGGGAGTGTCTGTAATAGATATTTTGAAGTGGGAGTATGTGTCCTTGGCAAAAGCAAAGAAGGCTGCAGATGCTGCAATGCTGCAGATCCTTCGCTCCTAAAGTACCATTTGACACATGTTGCAATCACACTCTATAAATGACTCTGAAGTCTGCCCAGTTCCCATTTGACTTACAAACTCTTTCTCGATTTACCACAGGAAAATCTGAGTTTCTTCTGGTTTCATATATGAAATTAATCTTACAGAAGACAACTATCCCCAGTCACTGCTACCTGAGTGTAAATGATCAGGAATATCCTGGAAAGAATTTGGATATTTGACATTTTTGAAAAAAATTATCGCAGCTTTGGTTTGTTAGCCAGTACTTACTAATCATTATGATTCCGTCATTTTCACACATTAATCACCCTTCCTCTTTCTTTCTCTCTCTTTCTTTCTCTCTCTTTCTTTCTCTCTCTCTCTCTCTCTCTCTCTCTCTCTCTCTCTCTCTCTCTCTCTCTCTCTCTCTCTTTCTTTCTTTCTTTCTTTCTCTCTTTCTCTCTTTCTCCCTTTCTCCCTTTCTCCCTTCCTCCCTTTCTCCCTTTCTCCCTTTCTCCCTTCTTCCCTTCCTCCCTCCCTCCCTCCCTCCCTCCCTCCCTCCCTCCCTCCCTCCCTCCCTCCCTCCCTCCCTCCCTCCCTCCCTCCCTCCCTCCCTCCCTCCCTCCCTCCCTCCCTCCCTCCCTCCCTCCCTCCCTCCCTCCCTCCCTCCCTCCCTCCCTCCCTCCCTCCCTCCCTCCCTCCCTCCCTTCCTCCCTCCCTCCCTTCCTCCCTTCCTCCCTTCCTCCCTTCCTTCCTCCTTCCTCCTCCCTCCCTCCCTCCCTCCCTCCCTCCCTCCCTCCCTCCCTCCCTCCCTCCCTCCCTCCCTCCCTCCCTCCCTCCCTCCCTCCCTCCCTTCCTTCCTTCCTTCCTTCCTTCCTTCCTTCCTTCCTTCCTTCCTTCCTTCCTTCCTTCCTTCCTTCCTTCCTTCCTTCCTTCCTTCCTTCCTTCCTTCCTTCCTTCCTTTCTTTCTTTCTTTCTTTCTTTCTTTCTTTCTCTCTCTCTCTCTCTCTCTCTCTCTCTCTCTCTCTCTCTCTCTCTCTCTCTCTCTCTCTCTCTATCTATCTATCTCTCTCTCTGTGTATCTATCTATCTATCTATCTCTATCTCTATATTATCTCTATCTCTATTATCTCTATTATCTATTATTTCTATCTCTATCTCTACCTCTATCTCTATCTATCTCTATCTCTATCTCATCTCTATCTCTCTCTATATCTCTCTTGCCCCTCTCTGTATCCTTGGAATGTCTGCAGCAAGGAGTCAACAATTTGGAAATGTCGATCAAAGAATGAGAAGAGAATTTAAGAGAATTTTTTAAAAACTGGAGATGATGGAAGTCTGAAATAAAAGTCAGAAAATACTGGAAACCCTCAGCAGTTCAGACAGCATCTGTGGAGCTGGAAACAGAGTTAACACTTCAGATCTGAAATCCTTCATCATCTCCGCCTCCTATACTCCAGAGAAAACAATGCAAGTTTGTTTAACTTCTCCTTATATCTAATGCCTTTTAATCCACAGATGTCCAAGTTAGTTTTCTGGGTTGTATGATATGTATATGTATATCCATATGCATTTCAGTTTAGTGTTACAAACAGCAAATTATATCTGAGAGTATTTTCCATCAATGTCTAACTCTACAGGCCCATCATCATTGCTCACCTGGTTTAGCCTATACAATTCATTCTGTGGCTCACCCGCCGTAGAAGCGGGCAAGGAGAAGGGCGATGGTTCATTGGGCGATCTGGATGGGGGGGGGACAGCTGCAATGGGCCTTTATGGTCAGCTGCAGTTTGGACCTCAAAATGGCGCCAAAACCTAGCAATGTGTTCTCAGTCGGCTTTCTCTGTACACTTTGTACTTAATCTGGAATGTGCTCATGCATAGTCATAATTCACTGAACTGTATGCCAAAAAAGGTATTTCACTGTTCCTCAGTACATAAAGAACCATTGAACCATTTAGCATTTATTTCAAGAGGGCTTGTACACAACAAAAGGGATGTAATGCTGAGGCTCTATAAGGTGCTGGTAAGGCCACATTTGGAATATTGTGAGCAATTTTGGGCACCGTATCTGAGGAAGGATGTGCTGGCTCTGGAGAGGGTCCAGAGGAGGTTTACAAGAATGATCCCAGGAAAGAGTAGATTAACCTATGATGAATATTTGTCGGCACTGGGCCTGTACTGGCTGGAGTTTAGAAGAATGAGGGGGAACCTCATTGAAACGTACAGAATAGTGAAAGGCTTGGATGTGGGAGAGTCTAGGCCTAGAGATCATAGTCTTAGAATTAAAGGACGTTCTTTTAGGAAGGAGATGAGGAGAAATTTCTTTAGTCAGAGGGTGGTGAATCTGTGGAATTCTTTGCCACAGAAGGCTGCAGGGGCCAAATCAGTGGATATTTTTAGGCAGAGATAGATAGATTTTTGATTAGTACAGGTGTCAGAGGTTATGAGGAGAAGGCAGGAGAATGGGGTGAGGAGGGAAAGATACATTCAGCCATTATTGAATGGCAGAGTAGACTTGATGGGCCAAATGGCCTAATTCTACTATCACTTATGACCTTATGACCTGATGATGAACCATTGAGCAAGATGTTCACAAATGTTGATGCATATCAAAAAGTAATATTCAATAAATTCTGGGAAAGAGGGGCAGCCATTTGGGACTAAGGTAAAGAGGAGAAAGGGATTAAATTACGAAGTAGGGATCAGACAGGAAGGTAAATTAGGTTCAGGATCAGCCATGGTGTTGCAGAATGGAGTAGCAGGAAGAATGTGTTAATGACCAGTTTCTTCCATATGTTCTTTTATTATGAGGGAGTGTCACACAACCATTTGAAAATATTTACAATTAACACATCCAGTCTACGCTGCTGCCTGCCACTTTTGCAGTTTTATGTTCCAGAATTAGTTCAGGATTTGAGAGACTTGCAGGGAGTCCAAGAGAAATGGAAAGCCAATAAATCTCTGTGCCAATTGGCATCAGTGGTGGCTCAATTGGTAGTATTCTCATCCCTGAATTACATGCGACTGAGTCCAGTGTTTTCAATACGAACTAAACTGAGACTCCAGTTTGATGCAGAGGCAGTACCACATTGATGGAATTATCAACCTTCAATAAACCAACATCTCTCAGAGCATGACATTAGCAATTGCATGGATTTTGTTGAGGGATGTTAGCGAGACTGCCAGTTACTACCAGAATCGGCATGCCTGATGCAAATCCCGATTATTTTCTTTGATTGTGCACGCTGGCTGTTAAGGATTCCATGCATGATTTTGAAAACTGCAGGAAATATTTCCAAGTTTTCGTCAACGGTATTCATCACCATGTATTCCTTAACATTAGCTTGATTTTGTGGGGAATGTGTTAAATGGTGGGCCGTTCTGGTCACTGCACTGCAGGTAGGACGAAGAAGTCTGAAGAAGGGTCTCAACCTGAAATGATGCCTATCTATTCCCTCCACAGATGCTGCCTGACCCGCTGAGTTCCTCCAGCACTTTGTGTTTTGCACAGGACAGATGTAATTGCTCTGCGGTGAGTGCAGAGGAGATTCACCAAGGTATTACCATGATGGGAGGACTTTAGTTATGGGGAGAGACCAGATAGGCTGGGCTATGTCTCCCTGGAGCAAGGGAGGCAGATGAATGACCTGAGGGAAGTATGTAAAATTATGAGAGGTATACATAGGTAGTCAGAATCTGTTTTTCCTATGTAGTAATATCAAAAACAAGAGGGCATAGGTTTAAGATGAGAGGAAGGAATTTTAAGGGGGATCTGAGGGATCGGAGTATTACACAATGGTTGAAATTTGGAGCTCACTCTCAGAGGACAGGGTGGAGTCTGATATAATTACTACATCTATGAGGCATTTAGACAGATACTTCTACAGTCAAGGTAGAGAAGGACACAGTCTTAATGCATGCAGAAGGGATGAATGTTGATGGGCAAAAGGTTTGGCACAGTTGTGGTGGACACAAGGGCCCATTTCTGTGCTTTACCAACTCTATCACCCAATCTATGTATCCCCTACAAAACTGACAGCAACTTTGGAAGATCTGTCCAGTTAACCCTGTGAGTCATGAAGTTGAAGTTAGCTGTTTTGTGTTGTTTATCCAAATGCCCCAAATTATAAATTCAATCCTGACTTCAGGTGCTGTCTGTACGGAGTTTGTATGTTCTCTCCATGACCGCGTGGGTTTTCTCTCGGCGCTCTGGTTTCCTCCCACCTACCAAAGACAGACAAGTTTGTATATTATTTGGCTTCGGTAAAAACTGTAAATTGGCCCTGGTGTGTAGGATAGTACTGGTGTACAGGAATCACTGGTCGGCGCGAACTCTGTGGGCCGAAGGGCCGGTTTCCGCACTATATCTCCAAACTAAACTAAACTCAACAATGATTCCTCTCACATATGATGCGGAATTCACAGCTATATCATTTGCTTGGTTGGATCTGGTATGAACACAAGGAACAGCAGATACTGGAATCTTGCATTTAACACAAAGTGCTGGATTAACTCAGTGGGTGAGGCAGCATCTCTGGATATGGATACGAATAGGCAATGTTTTGAATTGAAACTCTGTTTCAGACTGATTGTAGTGAGGGAGAGAAAGCTGGAAAAGAGGTGGGCGTGGGACAAAGTGTAGAGACAGGGAACTGCAGATGCATGTTTACAAAAAAGGACATTAAGTTCTGGAGGAAGTCAACAGGTCAGGTCGTATCCCTGGTGAACCTGGATAGGTAACGTTTCAGGTTGGGACCCTTCTTCTGATTGTGAGGTCGGTGGAGGGGAGTAAGATAGTTGAAAGAGTGAAGAAGTTGAACAAAGTGTGGCAGTAATAGGTGTACACAGGTGAGGGGGGGGGGGGGGGGGGAGGCGGGTTGGCAGGAAGATGGCTGGACAAAGGCCAGAGATGAAAAAACAGAAAGCGCAAGACAAAAGGATTGAAGAGCTGCAAATTGTGAAGCCAGGAGAAGGAATGTCGGTGGAGGGGGAGTCGAGGGGGAAATAGGTGCAAGTCCAGGTGGGGCACAGGGAAGGGGGGGGAGAATGGTAGGGTTGGGGGCAAAAGGGAGGGGATGGGAGGGGTCGTAAGAAGTTAGCTAAAATTGGAGAATTCACTTTTCATACAATTAGGGTATAAGCTACCCAAGTCAAACGTGATGTTCTGCTCCTCCAGTTTGGGTGTGGCCTCACTCTGGCCATGGAGGCAGTGGGACAAAGCCTGGCAAATAATTTTAACATGAATAGGCGACAATGTTCACCAGTAACCTCGAGAGAAGGGAGTGGGTGTGAGGGGATTCAGTAAGTTTTGGTCACCATGTTGGAGGGAAGATGCTGTCAAGCTGGAAAGGGTGCAGAGAAGATTTATGAGGATGTTGCCAGGACTTTCCTGAGCTTTTGGGAGAGGTTGGGCAGGCTAGGGCTCTATTCCTTACAGCACAGGAGGATGAGGGGTGATCTCAGAAGTGTACAAAATCATGAGGGTAATAGATTAGGTAAACATACAGAGTCTCTTGCCCTGAGTAGGGGAATTGAAAACCAGAGGATATGGGTTTAAGGTCAGAGGGGGAAGATTTAATAGGAACCTGAGGGGTAACCTTTTCACACAAAGGGCGGTTGGTGTAGGGAACGAGCTGCTGGAAGAGGTAGTTGATGCAACATTTAATAAACATTTGGACAGGTACATGGATAGGATAGATTTAGAGGGATATGGGCCAAGTGCAAGCAGGTGGGACTAGTGTAGATGGGACATGTTTGTCGGTGTGGGCAAATTGGATGGAAGGGCCTCTTTCCACACTGTATGAATCTATGACTAAGTATTAGAAAATAACTACAGATGCTGGTACAAATCGAAGGTATTTATTCACAAAATGCTGGAGTAACTCAGCAGGTCAGGCAGCATCTCAGGAGAGAAGGAATGGGCAACGTTTCGGGTCGAGACCCTTCTTCAGACTGAAGTATAAGTTTATTGAGGAGTCTCCTTCGCAAGTTCTGGCTGTTTTGGTGAGATGGGAGTTTATTTGGGAGTCAGGGACAGGATCATAAGATCATAAGTGAAAGGAGCAGATTAAGGCCATTCGGCCCATCAAGTCTACTCTGCCATTCAATCATGGCTGGTCTATCTCTCCCTCCTAACCCCATTCTCCTGCCTTCTACGTGTAATCTCTGAAACCCGTACTAATCAAGAATCTATTTATCTCTGCCTTAAATATATCCACTGACTTTGCCTCCACAACCTTCTGTGGCAGTGGTTGACTTGCCACTAACTTCTAAATCTGGAACTTCTGTGGTTGGTGGTAATTTCCTGGGGTGTTTGTGAGTTTGCACAAGCTGCCCGTTCTATTTCTTACACCACATAAGAATCTGATCTACCAAAGTACTCAGTGACTGTAAACAGCTTTGAGACCTCCTGAGGCTGTTTGGCGTAATGTAACTGCAAGTCTTTCTTTCTACTCACAGGCATAAAGCTGGCAACTCAATCATTAGATAAACATTGGTCACCTCTGACCCCTTGGTAGTCAAAGGACCGGTTGATGGTGAGCCAAGTTACTCTTGGTGTTTACAGGAACAACATCACAGGTTGAAAGTAGCTGAAATTATATGTAAAAAGGCAGAGTTATGACAGAATCCTTCCCTTGCAGAGTAAAAATTGGATTCTAAAATTATTGTATAAATGCCAGTTAAAGTATTACCATAGGACCATAAGACATAGGAGCAGAATTAGGCCATTTGACACATCAAGTCTACTACGTCATTCAATCATGGCTGATCTATCTTTCCCTCTCAACCCCATTCTCCTGCCTTCTCCCCATAACCTTTTATCACCTTTACTATCCAAGAACCTTTTAATCTCCACTTTAAAAATACCCAATGTCTTGGACTCCACAGCTTTCTGTGGCAATAAATTCCACGGATTCGCCACCCTCTGACCAAAGAAATTCCTCCTCATCCCCATTCGAGAGGTACATCTTTTTATTCTGAGGCTGTGCCCTCTGGTTCTGGGCTCTCCAATTAATAGAAACATCCTTTCCATGTCCACTCTATCTTGGCCTTTCATTATCCGATAGATTTCAATGAGGTCCTTCCTCATCCTTCTAAACTACAGTGAGTACTGGCCCAGTGCCTTCAAACACTCCTCAATATGGCAATGTTTCTCTTCCTTTGAGTGGAAGACAGTAAGTAGCCTCTGCCCTCCCTCTATTCCATGCGCCTAACCCGGGTGTGCTCTCATTTCTCCCACTATTCCAACCCTTTCCCTATCTTTCCATCCCCCTTTCACCTACATCCCTTTCTCCAGCTTCACATTTCACTTCTCATCTCTTCTTATCTTCCACCCTTTTGTCTTCTTTTTTTATCTCTTGCCTATATCCAGCCATCTGCCAATCTCATCTGATTCACTTGCCAGGCTTTGTCCCACCTCCACTTCTCTTTTCCAACTTTCTCTGCCCTACGACAATCAGTCCGCAGAAGGGTCCCGACCCGAAACGTCACCTATCCATTTTCGCCAGAGATGCTACCTGACCCACTGAGTTACTCCATCACTTTGTGACTGTTTTGAACAGTAACTTACGTTTCATTCCTTGCACACTGGGTCCCGGGACTATCTACAAGCAACAGTAGCATGCATTCCCTTATTTACATAGTGCTGAGGAACACATAAAGTGGGAAGTTTACAGATATGGTTAGGAAGGAACTGCAGATGCTGGTTTACATTGAAGATAGACACAAAATGCTGGAGTAACTCAGTGGGACAGGCAGCATCTCTGGAGGGAAAGAATGGGTGATGTTTCAGGTCAAATTCTTGACCCGAAACATCTCCAGAGATGCTGCCTGTCCCGTTGAGTTACTCCAGCATTTTGTGTCTAAGTTTACAAATATACCAGTTTTCAAATAAAATCGCCAAAAAAACTATTTTATATTTAATGTTCTGCTGGTTACTGTGAGTAATTTAACTTAAAACAAGCAATGTTGACGTAGGTGTGAAGTGGTACTAAACCTAAAACTGCCACAGAGGTGAACATCATCAGTTACTGTGTAAGAACAACACTTAGTTGACAACCTCCTGTTGTTAAAGCAGTTCCCTCACACATAGGATCAGTCACTCAGAATTCAACAAGCACAAAATATTTATTCATCCAGCAGGAAGCTAGGTAATGGAGCAAGACTGAACCTATTCCAGTGTTTGCAGGCAAAGGGAAATTATTGCCTTAAATTGAGTTGAAAGATACTGGGTAGAAATTAGCCCTCCAGCTCACCGAGTCCATGCCAACCATCGATCACCCATTCACACCTGTTCTATGTCATATCACCTTCACGTCCAGTCTGTACACACCACAGAGCAATTTACAGAGGCCAATTAACATACAGATTTGAGACACATAAAACTGCAGATGCTGGTTTACCAAAAAAAACACACAAAGTGCTGGACTAATTCAATGGGTCAAGCAGCATCCATGAAGGACGTGGATGGGTGACGTTTCAGATCGGGACCCTTCTTCTGACAAACTTCACGTCTTTCAGATGTGGTACGAAACTGGAGCACCCGGTGGAGACACACGCGGTCCCATGGAAAAGATGCATACTCCACACAGACAACACCTGGGGTCAGGATTGAACCTGGGTCTCCGACGCTTTGAGGTAGCAGCTCTACCAGCTGTGCCACTGTGCTGCCCAGTTTCGATCTTATCGAAACGTATAAGATTATTAAGGGGTTGGACGTTAGAGGCAGGAAACGTTCCCAATGTTGGGGGAGTCCAGAACAAGGGGCCACAGTTTAAGAATAAGGGGTGGGCCATTTAAAACGGAGATGAGGAAAAACCTTTTTCAGTCAGAGAGTTCTGAATCTGTGGAATTCTCTGCCTCAGAATGCAGTGGAGGCCAATTCTCTGAATACAATCAAGAGAGAGCTAGATATAGCTCTTAAGGATAGCGGAGTCAGGGGTTATGGGGAGAAGGCAGGAACGGGGTACTGATTGAGAATGATCAGCCATGATCACATTGAATGGCAGTGCTGGCTCGAAGGGCCGAATGGCCTACTCCTGCACCTATTGTCTATTGTCTATCTCACTCATGTGTCTTTTCTTCATTCTTGCATTGGCCCAAATTATGACAGCTTCTTCTTGCTTTATAATTCATATTCCTTTCCAAAAATCCAATGCCTGCATTTACAGACTGCTCCTAATACAGTGACGTGATCCAGGATACACCAGGATACATCACTGGAGTATTTGGAATCAAAATATGGAACTCAGCCCGACAGGGAAAGAAATTAAAGCTTGGTTGGAGATTCAGAAGTAGGTTTTAAAAGAGGATACAGGTAATCAGAAAGAAATTCTTTAGTTATTACTTCCAAATATTTCTATTTAAGTTTATTTTTATATTATTTTTACTTTTACTACAATGCTGAGAACAATATTCTGCAATCTGTATCACCCCCATTGCTCTACCTATTGTACTTGAGTTTGGCTTGATTGTATTTATAGAAGCATAGAAACATAGAAAATTGGTGCAGGAGTAGGCCATTCCACCCTTCGAGCCAACACCACCACTCAAGATGATCATGGCTGATCATCCAGAATCAATACCCTGTTCCTGCATTTTCCCCACATCCCTTGATTCCTTTAGCCCTAAGAGCTATATTTAACTCTCTCTTGAATACATCCAATGAATTGGCCTCCACTGCCTTCTGTGGCAGAGAATTCCACAGATTCACAACTCTCTGACTGAAAAAGTTTTTCCTCATCTCAGTCCTAAATGGCCTACCCCTTATTCTTAAACTGTGACCGCTGGTTCTGGACTCCCCCAATATTGGGAACATTTTTCCTGTATCTAACCTGTCCAATCCCTTAAGAATTTTATATATTTATATAAGATCCCCTCTCATCCTAAATTCCAGTGAATATAAGCCCAATCGATCCATTCTTTCATCATATGTCAATGCCGCCATCCCAGGAATTAATCTGGTGAACCTACACTGCATTCCCTCAATAGCAACAATGTCCTTCCTCAAATTAGGAGACCAAAACTGCACACAATACTCCAGGTGTGGTTTCACCAGGGCCCTGTACAACTGCGGTAAGACCTCCTTGCTCTTTCCTCAAATCCTCTCGCTATGAAGGCCAACATGCCATTTGCTTTCTTCACTGCCTGCTGTACCTGCATGCTTACTTTATGCATAGTATTAGTTTGGATTTGATTGGATAGCATGCAAAATAAAGCTTTATACTTGGTACATGGGACAATAATAAACCTGAACCTTCCTTCCACATAAACTAAGGTGTGACTTCTTCTACATGCAATATGACATTACGAAAAATATAGTTTAGTGTAGTTCAGAGACACAGCGTAGAAACAGGCGCTATGGCACAGTGCGTCCACGCCAACCAACAATCACCCGTACACTATTTCTATACACTTGGGGCAATTAACAGAAGCCAATTAACTGACAAATCTCCACGGCTTTGGATCAGCGATCACCTCTTACACTAAGCACTATTCTACACACTAGGGCCAATTTCCACATTTGTTTACCGAAGCCAATTAACTTGCACACTTGTACGTCTTTGAAATGTGGGGGGGGGGGACCAGAGCACCCATAGAAAACCCACGCAGTCACTGGGAGAACGTGCTAACTTTGTACAAACAGCACACGTAGTCAGGATCGAACCCGGGTCTCTGGCGCTGTAAGGCAGTAACTCTACCACTGCCCCACTCTGCCGCTGCCACCGTTTTAGAAGTGTTTATCCGGTTCCACTCAGGGGACACTGGCCTTCCATCTAATCTTGCAGCCATACTGAAGAATATTACAAATGGATAATACAAATGGGGGGGGGGCAGGGCTTTCTCCATTGCTGCTCCCACACTCTGGAACTCACTACCCCAAACCGTCAGAGACTCCTCCTCACTCACCACATTCAAAACATCACTGAAGTCTCACCTGTTCAGCACTGCCTTCAATCACTGACCGTCACCTCACCTTCTTTTTCCTTTTCTCTTCGTTTACGTATTTATCTATTTATTTTCTTTTATGTTTTAGTAAACCTTGTAAAGTGTCTTTGAGTGTTTAGAAAAGCGCTATATAAATGTAATGCATTATTATTATTATTATTATTATTATTATAATCCATCCAGTCGTCAGCAATATCACCCTTTATCAGAAGCTTCATTTCACTGTGAAAGTGTCAGCGAGTTGCAATACTCTGCTGGTAAGGCAGATTTATTTAGAATAAACACAGCACGTTAATTCACAGATGTAAATCTTCCATATCTTAGCCAAAAGCAGAGTCTTTATGAAAACAGGCCGATATTCTAAATCTTTTAATAATGACATTCTTGACAAATCAACAGGCCTAAACATATTTTGTTTGAGGGAGCTAAATGTACAGACTGATTATGACCTAAGATTTAGCAATCATCCAAATGGATCAAGTGGGAGCTATTTGAGTATATGTGTAAAGGCACCATCTGCCAGTAAAACCTCTTGCGTGTCTATATTTTAACCTATCAGCCTAGAAATGTTATATCACAGCTGCACAAGGTGCTGGTGAGGCCACAGTTGTTGTACTCTGCTGTAGCACCCTGCTATAGGAAGATGTTAAGCTGGAAAGAGTTCAGAGAAAATGTACTGGGGTGTCTTGCGTTTGAGGCAGCAGAAGTTATGTAACGCCCTTCAGGTGCTGTATCCACTGCAATGTGCTGTTGTCGAGGGCCGTGAGATCTACCCCTCCACAAGGAACTGCAGATGCAAAACAAATTGCTGGAGTAACTCAGCGGTTCAGACAGCATTTTGTGTCTTTTTTTGTGATGCTGTTTGACCCACTGAGTTATTCTGGCACTTTGTGTCTTTCTATGAGATGCTTCTTAACTAACTCCGTTGAGTTACTCCAGCACTTTGTGCCTTCTTTTTGTAAACCAGCATCTGCAATTCCTTGTTCTACATTTTGACTGCTCCCCTGTGAAACCTCCTCAAGGTGTGCCTACTTTGAAGAAGTTCTCCCCTCTCCGATGGGAGCTCTGTGAGACCCTCTCTCACTGCTCCCCTTCTGTAATTCCTGCTGGATGTTGTCTGGCCCGTTGAGTTACTCCAGGACTTTGTGCCTATTCCTATCTGGTTGGGCCAAGTAGATGCGTTAGAAGGAACTGCCGATGCTGGTTTAGACCGAAGATAGACAATAGACAATAGACAGTAGGTGCAGGAGTAGGCCATTTGGCCCTTTGAGCCAGCACCACCATTCAATGTGATCATGGCTGAACATTCTCAATCAGTACCCGTTCCTGTCTTCTCCCCATTCCCCCTGACTCCGCTATCCTTAAGAGCTCTATCCAGCTCTCTCTAGAATGCATTTAGAGAATTGGCCTCCACTGCCTTCTGAGGCAGAGAATTCCACAGATTTACAACTCTCTGACTGAAAAAGTTTTTCCTCATCTCCGTTCTAAATGGCCTACCCCTTATTCTTAAACTGTGGCCCCTGGTTCTGGACTCCCCCAACATTGGGAACATGTTTCCTGCCTCTAACGTGTCCAACCCTTTAATAATCTTATATGTTTTGATAGACACATAATGCTTGAGTAACTCAATGGATCAGGCAGCATCTCTGGAGAAAAGGAATAGGTGACGTTTCGGGTCGAGGCCCTTCTTCAGACTGAGTTATTCCAGCATTTTGTCTATTTTGGGCCAAGTAGATAACTGTTTTTTGCTGGACAGTCCTGTATCTCTGATGGCTGAGCACCGAGATCAATCATAGGTCCTCTGTGTTGTAATAACGACAGCTGAGCTGAATGTTAATCCTCGCTGGGCTGAGGCAATGCCCATTTGTCAAGGGCTGTCGTTTTTCATGACTTCATAGATGTTCAAAGAGAACTTCTAAAACGATCAATGAAAAAAACCCCAGCAGACACCATTTCTTGCTATATTACCCTTGACACGAAAGATATCCAAACACTGCCTTATGTTTCCATTTGTTGGTGTAATGATTTTCATGCCCTCCAGTTACGTAGGGATTCAAATTTTTAGGACATTGGAACCAGTTCTGGGAGAGGTGGGACCAGTACAAACAGGACGGTCTGCACCTGAGCTGGAATGGAACCAATGTCCTAGGGGGAGTGTTTGCTAGTGCTGTCGGGGAGGATTTAAACTAATGTGGCAGGGGGATGGGAGCTGGAGCAGAGAGACAGAGGGGTGTAAAATGAGGGTAGAAGCAACAGGTAGCAAGGTGAAAAGTAAAAGTGGCAGGCAGACAAATCCAGGGCAAAAATCAAAAAGGGCCACTTTTCAACATAATCGTACAAGGGGTAAGAGAGTTGTAAAAACAAGCCTGAAGGCTTTGTGTCTCAATGCAAGGAGTATACGTAATAAGGTGGATGAATTAAATGTGGAGATAGTTATTAATGATTATGATATAGTTGGGATTACGGAGACATGGCTCCAAGGTGACCAAGGCTGGGAGCTCAACATCCAGGGATATTCTCTATTCAGGCGGGATAGACAGAAAGGAAAAGGAGGTGGGGTAGCGTTACTGGTTAGAGAGGAGATTAAAGCAGTGGAAAGGAAGGACATTAGCTTGGAGGAAGTGGAATCGATATGGGTAGAGCTACGAAACACTAAGGGACAGAAAACGCTAGTGGGAGTTGTGTACAGGCCACCTAACAGCAGTAGGGAGGTTGGGGATGGCATCAAGCAGGAAATTAGAAATGCATGCACTAAAGGCGCAGCAGTTATAATGGGTGACTTCAATCTACATATAGATTGGGTGAACCAAACTGGCAGGGGTGCTGAGGAAGAGGATTTCTTGGAATGTTTGAGAGATGGTTTTCTAAACCATCATGTCGAGGAACCAACGAGAGAACAGGCCATTCTAGACTGGGTATTGAGTAACGAGGAAGGGTTAGTTAGCAGTCTTGTTGTGCGAGGCCCCTTGGTCAAGAGTGATCATAATATGGTAGAGTTCTTCATTAGGATGGAGAGTGACAGTCGATACAGAAACAAGTGTTCTGAACTTAAAGAAAGGTAACTTTAAGGGTATGAGGCGTGAATTGTCCAAGATAGACTGGTGATTGATGCTGAAAGGGTTGACAGTGGACATGCAATGGAAGGCATTTAAAGGTCGCATGGATGAACTACAACAAGTGTTCATCCCAGTTTGGCAAAAGAACAAACCAGGAAAGGTAGTGCATCCGTGGCTAACAAGGGAAATCAAGGATAGTATTAAAACAAAAGATGAAGCATACAGATTAGCCAGAAAAAGTAGCATACCAGAGGACTGGGAGAAATTCAGAGTCCAGCAGAGGAGGACAAAGGGCTTAATTAGGAAAGGGAAAATAGATTATGATGGAAAACTGGCAAGGAACATTAAAAACAGACTGCAAAAGCTTTTATAGATATGTCAAGAGAAAAAGATTAGTTAAGGCAAATGTAGGTCCCTTGCAGTCGGAAACAGGTGAATTGATCATAGGGAACAAGGAGATGGCAGACCAATTGAACAAATACTTTGGTTCTGTCTTCACTAAGGAAGACATAAACCGTCTGCCGGAAATAGCGGGGGACCGGGGGTCTAAAGAGATGGAGGAACTGAGGGAAATCCAGGTTAGTCGGGAAGTGGTGTTAGGTAAATTAAATGGATTAAAGGCAGATAAATCCCCAGGGCCAGATAGGCTGCATCCCAGAATGCTTAAGGAAGTAGCCTCAGAAATAGTGGATGCATTAGTGATAATTTTTCAAAACTCTTTAGATTCTGGAGTAGTTCCTGAGGACTGGAGGGTAGCTAATGTAACCCCACTTTTTAAAAAGGGAGGGAGAGAGAAAACGGGGAATTATAGACCAGTTAGCCTAACATCGGTAGTGGGGAAAATGCTAGAGTCAGTTATTAAAGATGTGATAGCATTACTTTTGGAAAGTGGTGAAATCATCGGACAAAGTCAGCATGGATTTACCAAAGGCAAATCATGTCTGACGAATCTTATAGAATTTTTCCAGGATGTAACTAGTAGAGTGGATAAGGGAGAACCAGTCGATGTGTTATATCTGGACTTTCAGAAGGCCTTCGACAAGGTCCCACATAGGAGATTGGTGTACAAACTTAAAGCATACGGTATTGAGGGTTCAGTGTTGAGGTGGATAGAAAATTGGTTGGCGGACAGGAAGCAAAGAGTAGGAATAAACGGGTCCTTTTCGGAATGGCAGGCAGTGACTAGTGGGGTACCGCAAGGCTCAGTGCTGGGACCCCAGTTATTTACAGTGTATATTAATGATTTGGACGAGGGAATTGAATGCAACATCTCTAAGTTTGTGGATGACACGAAGCTGGGTGGCAGTGTTAGCTGCGAGGAGGATGCTAGGAGGCTGCAGAGTGACTTGGATAGATTAGGCGAGTGGGCAAATGCATGGCAGATGCAATATAATGTGGATAAATGTGAGGTTATCCACTTTGGCGGCAAGAACAGGAAAGCAGAGTATTACCTGAATGGTGACCGATTGGGAGAAGGGGAGATGCAACGTGACCTGGGTGTCATGGTGCACCAGTCATTGAAAGCAAGCATGCAGGTGCAGCAGGCAGTGAAGAAAGCGAATGGTATGTTGGCATTCATAGCAAGAGGATTTGAGTTTAGGAGCAGGGAGGTTCTGCTGCAGTTGTACAGGGCCTTGGTGAGACCGCACCTGGAGTATTGTGTGCAGTTTTGGTCTCCTAACCTGAGGAAAGACGTTCTTGCCTTAGAGGGAGTACAGAGAAGGTTCACCAGATTGATCCCTGGGATGGCGGGACTTACATATGAGGAAAGACTAGATAGACTGGGCTTGTACTCGCTGGAATTTAGAAGACTGAGGGGGGATCTTATAGAAACATATAAAATTCTTAAGGGGTTGGAGAGGCTAGATGCGGGAAGATTGTTCCCGATGTTGGGGGAGTCCAGAACCAGGGGTCACAGCTTAAGGATAAGGGGGAAGTCTTTTAGGACCGAGATGAGAAAACATTTCTTCACACAGAGAGTGGTGAGTCTGTGGAATTCTCTGCCACAGAAGGTAGTTGAGGCCAGTTCATTGGCTATATTTAAGAGGGAGTTAGATGTGGCCCTTTTTGCTAAAGGGATCAGGGGGTATGGAGAGAAGACAGGTACAGGCTACTGAGCTGAATGATCAGCCATGATCATATTGAATGGCGGTGCAGGCTCGAAGGGCCGAATGGCCTACTCCTGCACCTATTTTCTATGTTTCTATGTTTCTATGTAGCCTCCACCAATGGAGGTTTTAACTCCACAGTCACGGTGAGATTTGGTGATCACATACTTTTTATCTTGGTTATAGAGCTTCTAAACAAGGCAGGTGCAGGTGTAGGCCATTCAGCCCCTCAAGACCATTCTGGCCCCGAACTCACCCCTGAACACCATTGAACCCCTGCTTTGATCCATATTCCTTTGTAGATTTTCCTATGAAACCAGTTAATGATGACAATAGACAATAGACAATAGACAATAGGTGCAGGAGTAGGCCATTCAGCCCATCGAGCCAGCACCGCCATTCAATGCGATCATGGCTGATCACTCTCAATCAGTACCCCGTTCCTGCCTTCTCCCCATACCCCCTCACTCCGCTATCCTTAAGAGCTCTATCCAGCTCTCTCTTGAAAGCATCCAACGAACTGGCCTCCACTGCCTTCTGAGGCAGAGAATTCCACACCTTCACCACTCTCTGACTGAAAAAGTTCTTCCTCATCTCCGTTCTAAATGGCCTACCCCTTATTCTTAAACTGTGGCCCCTTGTTCTGGACTCCTCCAACATTGGGAACATGTTTCCTGCCTCTAATGTGTCCAATCCCCTAATTATCTTATATGTTTCAAAAAGTAGAAAAAAGGAATTGCAGATGCTAGTTAGTGCATAAAAGGACACAAAGTGCTGGAGTAGCTCAGCAGGTCAGGCAGCATCTCTGGGGAACGTGGATAGGCAAGATTTTGGGTTGAGACCCTTAGATTAGAGGTACTTAGTTTAGTTTACAGATACTGCATGGAAACAGAGCCTTTGGTCCACCAAGTCAACACTGACCAGTGATCCCCGTACAGTAGCACTATCCTACACACTAGAGACAATTTATAACTTTTACCGAAGCCAATTAACCTACAAACCTGTCCGTCTTTGGAATGTGAGAGCACCCACGGAAAACTCACACAGTCATGGGGAGAATGAACAAACTTTGTATCGACAGCACCGGGAGTCAGGAATAAACCCTGGTCTCTAGTGTTGTAAGGCAGCAACTCCACCGCTGCGTCTTCGTGCCGTCTTTCTTCAGTTAATGACCTAAGTCGTGAGCACTTCAACTGATCCAGCGACACATCCTGACCCAGCGACACATCCAACTGAACAGAGAGAAGGAGGGCGGGATTTTGTATGTAAAGGTGTTCCCTGAATTTTCTCCTGGCTGTCATACTAAACCTCTGGTGCATCATGTCCTTCCTTATTCATTGCAACTGTGCCTGGTTAAGGTCAGCTTTCCGTAAATTCTTCTGTATCTGCAGAGCAGCTTTGAGAGATCTGTGCTCAGAGTGTTTGCGACTGGTCACGCCTAACTGCTGCCAACATACATTGAGTTTGCAGCCTCATTCAGAGAATAACTCCCGGTATCTGTAATGGAAATTTAAATGATCAAGGAGAGCTGTAGTTGAGGCAAGTGGAAGATGTCAACAAGGTTTAAACATATTGATGTGTAAGAAGGAACTGCAGATGCTGGTTTAAACCGAAGATAGACACAAAAAGCTGGCGTATCTCAGCGTGACAGGCAGCATCTCTGGAGAGAAGGAATGGGTGACGTTTCGGGTCTGGACCCTTCTTCATTGATGCTGGTGCATGGGATTCTGCAAGGACATTACACTGTGTTTCTCCTGTGCCAACCCAGGGTCTTTCAATACTGACCGCAATAAGACTTGGGACACAGCATTATATAGAGGCTGTGGTAAGCACCCATGCCACTAGGAATGCACTTGCAACGCAACCCCCATGAAAGAATTGCCACAGAAGCAGCAATGTGGTTGCCTAAAGAAAGGTAATTATGTTTGTCTTCAGAAGTAGCAGCTCATGGCTTCTCTTTACAAGTGGATTTCAATTAATCAAAACAGGAAACCCCTGTTATAACGGAACCATGAGGGGAGGGGTGGGGGATTGGTGTCCATATAGCTGATTGTCCGCTATAACCGAGTAAGGGATTATGTAGTAGAAATAGAGAATTATGGATGTAGGTTAACACCCAAAAGGACACAAAGTGCTGGAGCATTTCAGCAGGTCAGGCAGCACATCTGGAGAGCATGGATATAGGTGATGTTTTGGGTCAGGACCCTTCTTAAGGCTCTTGGGAACTGGGCCTAGAATCCAGATGAGTTGAGGCGATGATCGGCGGAGTCATTGGTTGGGGTCCACGAGCAGCTGGAGTGCAGATAAGTGGCGGCAGTGGCAGCGGTGGGTTCGGCCTGGAAACGGACGGGGAAGCTGTGTGGGCCGAGGATGGCGACGATAGGTCCAGCTTGGTAGCGTCCGGGGGTGGCGGTGCGGACCAGGGGTGGTGTGGGTAGCCCGGCCTGGCTGCGGCCGGGGTATCAGTATGGGCCGGGGTTGGCGTCGATAGCCCAGGCTAGAACCAGCCTGGGGTGGCATTGCAGCTGGTTTCAGCAGCCTGGCCTGGCGGTGAAGGTCAGTAAGTCCGTCCACTATAACCAAAAACCATCATAAAGTGATCCATAACAATCATGGTTTACTGTGATATGAAAAAAATATGATCTTTTCAAGAAAGGATGTCCCTTCTTCATCAATCCTGTGCCACCTTGAAGGGAGATAGATAAGAGTTGTATGTCTTCTTAGGCCTAGATAGGATATTTCAGAGACTTGTACATTGCAAGATGGTGCCAGTCCACAGTGACTCTCTGTGCCGTGTTTTGGAAGAGGTTCTGTTGTACTAATGTATGGTAAGATTCGACGGATAGTGTGCAGAATAAGCACTTCACTGCATCTCTATACAAAGGTTTCAAAGATTTCAAAGGTTGGCAATAAAGAAACCATTGAATCATGGAGATGAGGAGTGAAGAGAGCGGGAGGTGGGTATTCTGCGTTGCCAGCCCAGCATGGGCCAGTAGATGGGGCAAAAGTCAACCAACCAACAGGCTGACGTTGCCATGAACGATTATGAGTAGAGAGATGGTGGAAATTTCTGGGATTGTGGGCTTTGTCTCCCAGCCCTACATCCCTCCTCCCCTCCAGCATCTCACCCACAACTCTGGCCAATACCCAGCACTGCAGTCTGACCATGCCTCCTTTGCCTTATTTGGACAATGGGACCCATTTGTAGCACCCATTTGCTGCGAGGGTGAGGTCTAAAATCTTGGTGCAGGCCCAAGAGTAATGTTACCCATGTTCCAACCACTGTGCAGACTATCTGCCATAGTTCCACTGTAGCAGCCAGTGCATAAAGCTCCATGGATCTTCAACCCCCAATTATTTTGAACCATCTTCCAGTAAAAATAAGACAAATCAATGTTTAATTCCTGCTTTTGGGTAAACAAGATGTTCATAAGTGCGGCACGGTGGCGCAGCGGTAGAGTTGCGTCCTGTCTGTATGGAATTTGCACGTTCTCCCTGTGACAGTGTGGGTTTTCTCCGGGTGCTCCAGTTTCATCCCACAGATGTGCAGGTTTGCACGTTAATTGACTTTGGTAAAAATTCTACATTGTCCCTAGTGTGTGTAAGATAGTGTTAGTGTACAGGGTGATGGCTGGTCGGCGCGGACACAGTGAGCCGCATGGGCTGTTTCCACAATGTATTTCTAAACCAAATTAAAAGTTAACTTTCCAAATCCTCTGCAGTCCTCTAAGTGGTAATTTTCCCTTTCTCATTGAATTTTTTTTTGCTTTTCAGCTGACATTTCAGAAAAGTTATCTGTTTCCTCTAGAGGCAACGTGGACCCTGTCCACTTTTCGATGAAACTGTCTAGAAATTCTGCCGGGTAGAATAAGGGCTTCTTTGACATGTGTACTTCCTCTCTGTACGTGAGAAGCGGTCTCCTGGGAAGAGTTTCTTAGCAACCATCACACTGGAGGTATTCATGACTGAATGAGATCGGCTACTAACTCCAACGAGAAGAGGACGAGGGGAAAATCCCTAATACCCCTGATATTTATGTCCCTGATATTTATTGGGTAAAGAACGGCTTCATACAGTTTAAAAACTGTATAGAAGTGGAGCTCTGGTGTACATAACAGGCTTAATATAATTATTCACAACTCAATGAGATCACTCATTATTATATAGAGCATTACATTTAATAATCAGTTATGAATTCCCCTTCTCCTGCAGTCAGTGACTCTTTAGTTGATTATTGAAGCAGAACAGTAGTAACAGTAGCAAGTGGTACACATACATTTATGGTGCCGAAGTAGAGATGATTGAAAACTTCAGTTTTCGAAGATTAAATATCACTCGCAACTTGTCCTGGATTAGCTATATTGAAGCAATGGCCAAGAAGCACGCCCAATGCCTCTACTTCCTTAGAAGGCTTAAAAAGTTTGGCATGTCCTCAACAACTCTCACCAACTTCTACAGATGCGCCGTAGAAAGCATTTTATCGGGATGCATCCAAGACAGCAAGAAATTGCAGAGAATTGTGGACGCAGCCCAGACCATCACACAAACCAATCTCCCTTCCATTGACTCAATTTACACCCATGCAGCCCTGGCAAGGCCACCAGCATAAACAAGGATGAGTCTCAGGTGAGTCTATAGCTCGGAGTTTAGTTGGAGTTTGTAGCGTTCAATAACTTGATGGATGTTGGGAAGAAGCTGCTCCTGAACCTCGGCGTTACAGTTTTCAGGCTCCTATAGCTTCTTCCTGATGGCAGGAGTGGAATGCGAGAGTGGCCAGGGCGGTGTGGGTCTCCGATGATGTTGGCTGTCTTTTTGAGGCAGTGCCTGTTGTAGATCCCTTCAATGGTGGGGAGGTCAGATGGATATCCTGATGCATATGATAAAAATACACAATCTTGTCTTGTCTTGCCCCTCTTTAATCACTGATGCAAGTGAACATTTGTGAATGCTTCTATATAGCATATTCATATGAATAAAGAAACTACCAATTGTTCTGCCCTACTTCTTTAATGACCAAGGGTTACGTATTTTCACAATTATACTCAATTAATGGAGAACTGCTGGATAAGATATATGTGAAATGTGATGAAAAGATTCATGTAGAAGGGATCATAGTGCATGACTTACAACCCCAGACACTGTGCACTGTGTGGCGATGTATTTGGTGCACTGCCTTCAGTGTGAGAGATCAGAATTCCTACTTATTTATCGTTCTTCCATCCATTGAAATGGGGATGTCCACTAAATCCAGCAGTTCCTACACAAACGACACAATGCATGTTGACATTTCCTGGATGTGACTGACCTCTGGCATAGAGTGAAACCAGGTCATATGTTCCAAGCCAGGTCAATTTTATTAACTTAAGGGAGGACCATGCAAAGGTAGATTGGGGGTATCTACCTAGAGGCAAACCCACATGTGCATTCAAAAGAGAAATAGCAAGAGAAAGAGAATAGCTAGGGCAACATGTTCCTGTAAAGTAAACAACCAGTCATAACTAGTATAGGGAATGCTGGATGTCCAGGGGAATTGAGGGTTGGACGAAGGGCAAATGAGAAGCATATAACAAAAATAGAACTAATAATAGGGGAGGATTTTCATGAGTGTAAAAAGTGTAAGGAGGCGCTTAAAAAGGAAAGCAGAAAGGCTAAGAGGGATCATGAAAAATCACTGACAGGCAGGATTAAGATAAATGCAAAGGTGTTTTCTAAGTATAGTAAGTGCTAAAAGAATAACTAGGGAAAAACTTAGGGCCCATTATGAACAACAGGGGCACTCTGTGCATGGAGGCAGAAGGAGGTCTTAAACAAATACTTTTCATCGGTATTCTCACAGACTTTGTGGTTGGAGAATTCAGTCTGAAGAAGAGTCTTGACCGGAAACGTCACCAATTCCTTCTCTTCAGAAATGCTGCCTATCCTGCTGAGTTTCTCCAGCATTTTGTGTCTTTCTTCAGTCATTGACTGATTGAAAGATACAGCATGGAAACAGGCCCTTCTACCCATCAAATCCATCCCGACCATCGATCACCCATTCACAATTCTTCTATGCTATTCCCATTTACGCTTCCATACCCTGCTCCCTAGGGCAATCCACAAAGGCCTATTTTATCCACAAATCGATAAACTTGCTCGTCTTTGGAACGTGGGAGGAAAACCACATGGTCACAAGGAGAACGTGCAAACTCCACACAGACAGTACCCGGGGTCAGATCAAACCCAGGTCCTTGGCCCTACGAGGTAGCAGCTCTACCAGCTGCGCCACTCTGCCAGTGAATGGGTATGTGAAAGTCTTGTGTAGATCTCTAGAATTAAAGAGGAGGTGCTCAATCAAAAAATGATCAGTCAACACCTATGGCATAAAATAGGGTTGTGATCCTTCTCCTGGACTATAGGGGTTGAGGGGAGATGGGATATATAAAGAGGCAAGGGACAGGGGTAGGGCAACCAGATGGAAACATGAAGGGTGGAGAGAGTAAGAAAGGCTGGGAGGCATCAAAGGGCTGCAGATGATGGAATCGGACAGGAAAGGAAGGTAAAGAGTGGAAGCAAATAAGGGAAGGATGTTGGGAAGTTGAGAACTGTTGGGAAGCGGATTGGGAGTAAGGTGGGGATAATGAGAAGACAGTGTAGGGAGAGGGAAGAAAGAGTGTGACAGTGGAATGGTATTTGGAAAGAATGGTGTTTGTGAGAGGACCCGAAGAGTCAGAAGATGGAACAATCGAGCAGCAGGGTTACCTGTGTAGGATGGAACTGTAGATGCTTGTTTAATCTGAAGATAGACAAAAAAGGGTGGAATAACTCAGCGAGTCAGGCAACAACTCTGGAGAAAAGGAATAAATGACATTTCAAGTCGAGTCTCGACCCGAAACATCACCTATTCCTTAAAAATAGGTATGTGTTGTTGCAATTGTACAGTGTTGGTGACAATGCATACAGCTTTGGTTCCCGTACCTAAAAAAGGTACAATAACATCGAAGGCGGTACAAAGGAGATTCACCAGGCTGTTTCGCAGGATGAATGGATTATCCCACCCAGAGAGACTAATAGTTTGAGTCTGTGTGCAATGGAGGTTGGAAGAATGAGGGGTGACCTTATTCAAACATATAAGATCTGGGGAGGATAGACATTGGGATGTTTTCACAATTTAAAGAGTCTCAAGCAAGGGGACATAAGGGGCAATTTATTTAAAACAGTAGTACATAGATACTTCTTGCAGATGACGCTGAATTTCTAGATTTGGTGCAGCACTGTGGTGCAGCAGTAGAGTTGCTGCCTTACAGCTCCAGAGAACCAGGTTGAATCATGACTATGGGTAATATCTATATGGAGCTTGTACATTCTCCCTGTGACCACGTGGGTTTCTACTAGGTTCTCCGGTTTCCTCCCACATCCCAAAGACCTGCAGGTTTGTAGGTTAATTGACCTCTGTAAAGTGCCCCTAGTGTGTGGGATGCAACATTAGAATAATATAAAACTAGTATGAATGGGTGATTATTGGTCGGCGCTAACTCAGTGGGCCAAAGGGCCTGTTTTCATGCTGTATCTCTAAACTAGAGAAATCAAATTCTCCACTCTACTGGGTGATGGAAGTTAAACAATGAGGACTTAAAGTGGAGGTGGAAAAACATTTAAAAGATCAAGGAACAGACGGGTTAGGAGAAATGGGACAAAAGAGTTGAGGCGAACATAGGTCATGTTTCTTGTGTTTTTGAATAACTGTATTCAACATTAAGGTAGAATTTGACCAAATGTGTCATTAAGGTGGCCTGGTTACATGTGGATCAATGGGGATCAAAGGGAAATGACCAGTGTAAATGGAGACATATCTCAGACGGTTGCAGTTGAAGGAGATCAATTATTCCAGTCCGATATTCCAGAATATCCCTACAGGATTTTGTCAGGGCAATGTCCTTGGGGAATGGGGTGGTTAAACAGACAGACCTTAGGTTGAGTGAGGATCCACTTAAAGACCAGCTGGTCATTTTCAAAAGTATCTCATTCAGAGGGCTAGAATTATGTGGTGTGTCATACACTTTATTCCAGAAGAGGCCAAATTGATCCAGGAAAAAAAATGATTTTTGCTATACCATGGACCTGTTCTTTTTTCTCATTGTCCTTTACACCAATGTCTATTTTTGCAGACATTTTTCTTTTTACTTGCAGAATTTATGTTTAATTTATGTATAATTTGTTTTTTTGTGTTGTTGTCTGAATCTACATGCCCGCATTGGTACTGCTAGCATGATTTTTATTGTACCTGTACCTCACCGTACTTGAGCACATGACAAGAAACCCAACTTGACCTGACTACTTTCCATGTTGACCCATCAGTCTGACGAAGGGTCTCGAACCGAAACATCACCCATTCCTTCACCCATTCCAGAGGTGCTGCCTGTCCCGCTGAGTTACTCCTGCATTTTGCATCTTATCTTCAATTTAAACCAGCATCTGCAGTTCCTTCCAACATACTTACCATGTG
Organism: Rhinoraja longicauda; assembly: GCF_053455715.1. Taxonomy (NCBI): domain Eukaryota; kingdom Metazoa; phylum Chordata; class Chondrichthyes; order Rajiformes; family Arhynchobatidae; genus Rhinoraja; species Rhinoraja longicauda. The sequence goes on from NC_135953.1 coordinate 105,279,731, forward strand.
TATTTGTTGAAAGGGGAGAGTGCCAGTTTCTTCCTGCTGGAAGATACTTCCTCACTATTGCAGATTCATTCAACACGATTCGTCGTTAACAATTGTTCAATATTGCCTGGTCCTCTTCTGCCCCTCTCCTGCTATTCTGGGAGCAAGATGGTTGTATAGAACAGATTTACTGGTGCTCTTTCCTATCCTCTTGTGGAGTGTGTCAGTGAATGGGATGGAGTGTGTCAATTTGTGCAGGAATCCCTTTATTCCTTTATTCAAGCACCAATTATTTACAAGTAGTAGAAGCAAGGAACTGCAGATGTTGGTTTATACCAAAGTTAGACACAAAGTGCTGGAGTAACTCATACGGGTCAAGCAGAGAAACGATGGGTGACTTTTCAGGTTTGGATGTCTGAATTTTGGATGTCAGAATAGTTCTGCCCGAAACATCATCCATCCTGTTTCACCAGAGATGCTTCCTGAACCACTGAGTTACTCCAGCACTTTGTATCTACCAATTATTTACAATGTTAAGTTTGAGTTTAGTTTATTGTCATGTATACTGAGGTTCAGTGACAAACTTTTGCTGTGTGCTAACCAGACAGTACATGATTACAACTGAGCCATCCACAGTGTACAAATACATGTTAAAGAGAATAACATGAATAATGTTTAGTGCAAAATAAAGTCCAGTAAAGTCCAATCAAAGATAATCCAAGGGTCTTTACAATACAACACAATATATCTTTATTGTCATTGTACCCAGGGGTACAACGAGATTGGGAATGCGCCTCCCATACGATGCAATAATTTAAGTAATTAACAGCAACCCAACGAAACGAAACAGTTGTAACAGTTTTGGACAGGGTAAAGTGCAAGTTGATCTATGCGTTGTGGCCATCCGGCTCAGCAGGACCGGTTCATAGCAGCTATGGCCCTGGGGATGAAGCTGTTCCTGAGTCTGGAGGTGCGGGCGTAGAAGGCCTTGTATCGTCTGCCCGATGGAAGGAGTTCGAACAGACTGTTGCAGGGGTGTGAAGAGTCTTTGTGGATGCTGGTGGCTTTTCTGAGGCATCGTGTGTTGTAGATGCCCTCTAAGTCTGGTAGCTGTGTTCCGATGGCTCTCTGAGCTCTATGGACTACCCGCTGTCGAGCTTTCCTTTCTGCCTCCGTGCAGCTGAGGTACCACACAGGGATGCCATGCGTTAGGATGCTCTCGATGGTGCAGCGGTAGAAGGTCGTCAGCAGCTGTTGGGGTAGACCAGACTTTTTCAGTGTTCTTAAGTAGAACAGTCTTTGTTGTGCCTTCTTGACCAGCGCAGCAGTGTTATTGGACCATGTTAGGTCCTCCGAAATGTGAGTGCCCAGAAACTTGAAGCTGGACACTCTCTCCACACTGTCCCCGTTGATAGAGATCGGGGCATATTCCCCGTTGTGTGACCTACGGAAGTTGATGATCAGCTCCTTGGTCTTGGTGGTATTTAGGGACAGGTTGTTATCCGAGCACCAGTCCCCCAGGTTCTGCACCTCCGCTCTATAGTTTGTTTCAACCCCGTAGGTATGAGGTAGATAATAACTTAGGATTCTTGCTAGTTGTTGGTAGGATGGTTCAGTTGCCTGATAACAGCTGGGACGAAAACTGTTCCTGAATCTGGCGGTGTGTGCTTTCACACTTCTCTACTACTTGCCTGGTAGGAGAGGGGAGAAGAGGGAGTGGTCAGGGTGCAACTCGTCCTTGGTTGTGCTGGTGGCTTTGACGATGCAGTGTGGCTCGATGAACCAGAGTTGGCCTCAGTTTTGTTTATTGGACTGGCAACCACGCAATACCACCCACCCTCTTCATTCAAAAGCTCTCATTTACTATGGAGAGGGGGGTGTGAGTCATCTGCTCTGAACTGGGAGAATGGAATCCTTGCCTGTTACCGACTGGTTGTGAGCTCCCCCAGGTGGTCACTATAGTTCCCTCCTCCTTTGCATTAACCGCCCATTGCAAAGCCAATCCCTGCCACACTCTGATCGACTGCAATCACTTCCAGCACGTGCAGCTGGCTATTGACCAGGAGGTGATGAAAGATCTTCTCTTCTTGTATCCATAGTATTAAAGCTTTTTGATTTTAAAAACACCTTCACAAATTTACCTCATTGCCCTTGACCTAATATCACTAGACTGTAGATAGGCACAAAATGCGTGACGTTGTGGGTCGAGACCCTTCTTCAGACTGTGCCTACCCCGCTGAGTTACTCCAGCATTTTGTGTCTATCTTCGGTGTAAACCAGCATCTGCAGTTCCTTCCTACATATATGACTACACTGTACCAGGCAATATCTTCATTCCAGCATTAGTTATTTGCAGTCGTTTCTGAAAACACGATCTGATTAGATATTTTATTCAGTCAACTTGGTCAGTGCCCTCTATTTGGCTGAGTTTCTCTCATCCTCCACTAACCAAGGCTTCCCACTCCGATAACCTAGAAATATGCTTTTGTCCAATATCCTCTCTAATTAAATGTAATAAAAAGGAACTGCAGATGCTGATTTATACCAAAGATAAACATAAAATGCTGGAGTAACTCAACCAGCAGGCAGCATTCCTGATGAAAATGGATAAGTGATGTACGGCCTCAGGTCTGTGAACGGCCAGTGGTCTCACCTGAAAAGACTGTCGAGGTCCTTGGACGAGGTCGAGGGAGGACGTGTAGGGACAGGTGTTGCATTTCCTGCCGTTGCAGGGGAAAGTGCTTTGGGAGGGGGTGGTTTGGGTGGGAAGGAACGTGCTAACGAGAGAGTTGCGGAGGGAATGGTCTCTGCGGAAAGGGGTAGAGATGGGGAGATGTGGCTCGTGGTGGGATCACGTTGGATATGGCGAAAATGTTGGAGGATTAGGTGCTGTAAGCAATGACTGATGGGGTGCAAGGTGAGGACTACGGGAACTCTGTCCCTGTTGCGACTGGGGGGGGAGGGGGAGCAAGAGCGGAGCTGAGGGATATTGAGGAGACCCTGGTGAGGGCCTTATCTAAGATGGAAGAGGGGAACCCCCATTCCCTAAAGAATGAGGACATCTCAGATGTCCTGGTAGGGAACACCTCATTTTGGGCGCAGTGGTGGTGGAGATGGAGGATTTGGGAGTAGGGGATAGAATCTTTGCAGGAGGCAAGGTGGGAAGAAATGTAGTCGAGATGGTTGTGGGAGTCAATAGATTTATAATAGATAGACACAAAAAGCTGGAGTAACTCAGCGGGACAGGCAGCAACTCTGGAGAGAAGGAATGGGTGACGTTTCGGGTCGAGACCCTTTTTCAGACTGGTTAGGGATAAGGGAAACAAGAGATATAGACGGTGATGTGGAGAGATAAAGAACAATGAATGAAAGATATGCAAAAAAGTAACGATGATAAAGGAAACAGGCCATTATAAGCTGTTTGCAGGGTGAAAATGAGAAGCTAGTGCGTCTTCAGTGGGCGAGGGTTGGAGAGAGAGGAAATGCCAAGGCGACCTGAAGTGAGAGAAATCAATACTCATACCACTGGGCTGTAAGCTGCCCAAGCGAAATATGAGATGCTGTTCCTCCAATTGACATTTAGCCTCACACTGACAATGGAGGAGACCGAGGGCATAAATGTCTGCGTAGGAATGGGAAGGAGAATACAATACAATACACAATACAATATCCTTTATTGTCATTGTACAAGTACAACGAGATTTTGAATGTCGCTTCCATATTGATGCTATCAAATCAAATATATAAATAAATCACGTCGAAAATGAACAACAAAAGGGGGGGGGGGAAAGGAAAAAGAAAAAGGGGGAACAAGGTAAATTGCAACAAAAAAAGGTTCATGCAGGGGTCAGTTGTGCCAGATGACCCTGGGGGCAGATCATGGCGGGCTCTCAGCAGGACCGATTCAGAGCAGCTATAGCTCTAGGGATAAAGCTGTTCCTTAGCCTGGAGGTGCGGGCGTAGAATTAAAGTGTCTGACATAATAGATGTCAGTTGATAGTCTGTCTCCTGTGATGGAGACGGTGAGATCAAGAAACGATAGGAAGATGTCGGAGATGATCCAAGTGCTTTGTTGTCACCTTCTCCTAGCTAACAATGATTAATTCTACATTTCCTTGATCTCCATTTCTGTGGATGTCTCGTTTTCACACCTTACGCTTCCTCATCTCTGTGTCTCCTTCCTGGCAGGTAATAGGATGATAGACACAAAATGCTGGAGTAACTCAGCGGGACAGGCAGCAGTCAGAGAGTGGTGAAGGTGTGGAATTCTCTGCCTCAGAAGGCAGTGGAGGCCAGTTCGTTGGATGCTTTCAAGAGAGAGCTGGATAGAGCTCTTAAGGATAGCGGAGTGAGGGGGTATGGGGAGAAGGCAGGAACGGGGTACTGATTGAGAGTGATCAGCCATGATCGCATTGAATGGCGGTGCTGTCTCGAAGGGCTGAATGGCCTACTCCTGCACCTATTGTCTATTGTCTATTGTCTATAAAAGGAATAGGTGACGTTTCGGGTTCTTCAGACTCAAAGGAGAGGAAGTCTAGAGATATGGAAGGGTAAGGTGTGAAAATGACAAATCAAAGCAGACAATGCTCAAGGAAATGTAGAATGGTTCATTGTAGGCTGAGGTGAAGGTGACGAGGAAAGTCGGCAGAAGGGGGTGGAATTGGTGTGAGTCCAGGCGGGGCACAGAGGAATGGGGGAGGGAGGGGGCGCTGTGGGGGAAGAAGAGAGCAAGGTTTTGTAGTTACCTAAAATCGGAGAATTCAATGTTCATACCATTGGGTTGTAAGCTACTCAAGCTGAATGTGAGGTGCTGTTTCTCCAATTTCCTCCAGTCAGGTAATGGGACATAAAGGTCAGGACATAAAGGTCATTGTGAGAAATGGTAAGCTCAGTTAAAATGGTTAGCAACCAGGAGATCCAGTGGACCTTGGCACACCGAGCTATATAATCCCATTACCTGCCCCTCCTCTCTTGCAGCTTTCTACCCCTCTCCACCTCCCCCCCCCCCCCCCCCCCCCACCTCTCCCCCGCTCCACTATTAGTTTGAAGAACTCTTGAGGCAGAGACAGTATATTCTTGATTAGTACAGGTGTCAGTGGTTATGGGGAGAAGGCAGGAGAATGGGGTTAGGAGCGAGAGATAGGTCACCCATGATTGAATGGGCCGAATGGCCTAATTCTAATCTTATCACTTATGACCTATGACCTTATAAAATGTTACTTATTGATGTTCTCCAGATGCTGCCTAACCCGCTGAGTTACTCCTGCATTTTGTGCTTTTTTTTTAACCTGAGATGTCTATCGCAAGGGTACCCTCTCCATTATCTGAGTGTCTTATGTCTGTCTATTATGTGTCTACCCATCTATCTACCATCTCCATTAGCCTTGTTCCCTTCCCCCACATAATCTTGCGGTATGTCTCCTCGCGTTCAACTGCTCCGTGTCTCTCTCTCCCCTCCTAACTTGGACTCAACCCACTCTGTTTATCTGCCTCTTCCGGAGCTGGTAAACTCACTTGACAAGCGACTGCATTTTGTTTAAAGTTGAAACTAAACCCACTAGCCCTCCCTTGGGCCTCCCCTATCCCTGGTAATTGACACTTTCTTTGTTCCTCTAATTTCTTTAATGCACTTTCCATCACCTGACTGCCAGTTGCATCATCCACTGGCCTGATCCTCTCTATTTGCCTGATGTTTGATCCAAAACATTTTCTCCCACTGTCTAATCTATAATTAACTACATTATGAACTGTTTTCACAACCAGAATTTCTTCTGGAGGCACTGACTGCGGATTATGGCAATTCGGGAGGGCGATTTCTCAGGCTACCTGGTGTAAGATCCTTCTTTCATGCTTAGACACAAAAAGCTGGAGTAACTCAGCGGGTCAGACAGCATCTCTGGAGAAAAGGATGTGCTGTCTCCAGAGAGGGTCCAGTGGAGGTTTACAAGAATGATTCCAGGAATGAGTGGGTTAACTAGCATATGATGAGCCTTTGATGGCACTGGGCCTGTACTTGCCAAGGTTTAGAAGGTTGAGGGGGGACCTCATTGAAACTTACAGAACAATGAAAGGCATAGATAGAGTGGATGTGGAAAGGATGTTTCCACTGGTGGGAGATTCTAGGACCAGAGGTCATAGCCTCAGACTTAAAGATAGATTCTGACTAATCTTCTGGCAAATTATTCCGGTTATCATGATTAGTACAAGTTTCTTGATTAGTATAGGTGTCAGAGGTTATGGGGAGAAGGCAGAGTAGACTTGATGGGCCGAATGGCCTAATTCTGCTCCAATTCCCTTATGACCATCCACTCGTTCCCCTCTTTGATCTCTACTATAGCTACCCCTCTCACCTTCTTGAAGGGTCTCAACCCGAAACGTCACCCATTCCTTCTCTCCAGAGATGCTGCCTGACCCGCTGAGTTACTCCAGCATTTTGTGATACCACTGAGTCATGTGTGTTGTCCTGCAGCAGAGTGTGTTGTTCAGCTATCGTGGATGCACTACCACTGGACCAAGTCCTCACCCTGCCAAGACAGGTATGCAATGGTCACCCAATGTTAAAATAAATCACGCCTCATCCGTTGTGGGGCCATGCCATTCCCCACCCTGAAGAACCACTTTAAAACGTTGATCCCCACCCTCCTGGCACTATAATCTATATATTACTAAAACTCTCATCTTGTTTGTTCCCCTGTTCCTGTATGTTTGTTCCCCGTATGTTTGTTTGTTCCATATGTTTGTTTGTGCCGTTTTCAACCAGAAAAAAAGCGGTACATGATAGCGCGACAATTTTAGGCCCACCCTAATCAGCATTCCCCCAGTCTCGATAAATCGACTTTTGGTACTTTTTAAAAACAATTTACCTAATAAACATTAATAGATGCGCGTCCATCCCCCCCCCCCCCCCCCCCAACCCCCACCCCAACCCCCCACAAGACCAAGACAGTCCAGAGTTCATCTGTAGGTGTTCTGTAGTGTTCAAGAGCTGGATGGTTGCTATTTTTTAACCTAGTGGTCACGGTTTTCAGACTCCTATGGTAGGAGTGAAATGGGAGCATGGTCAGGGTGTTATGGATCTTTGTGATGGCTACCTTTTCGATGGCGAGGAGGTCAGCACCCATGATGGCACCACTTTTTGTAATCTTTGTTCCTGGGAGTTTAGTGGCCAAACCAGGCCGTGATGCAACCAGTCTATATGCTCTTTACCATACCGCTGTAGATGTGCAAGGGAGTATTCATCAACACACCAACTCTCCTCAATCCTCTAAGGAAGTAGAGGCATGGATGGGCTTTCTTTATGATTGCATCAACGTGCAGAGTCCAGGACAGATCTTCAGCGAACTTTAGAGATATACATGCCCAGGAACTTGATGTTGTTGACTGTCTCCACCACCAACCCATTGATGAAGACAAGTTTGTGGATCCTCAGCTTTCTCCATCAAAAGGAACCCACCAATTGGACGCTTATGACTCTGGATTGATACCGCAGCTGCATTCTCTTGGATCTCCTATTCCAATTCTCCAACTATTTACGGTAAGACACACCTCTCTACCTCTCGATTTGTCGCGTCCATCATTCACGGTGGGCCACGCATACCCCAGATGGGCAGCGATCCCTGGACCACCTTCCCTCGTCCCCAGGTAAAGGTGTAACAAACCCAGGGGCTGGGGCGGGACTAGCAGGGCGCCGGCGTCTGATTGGCCACACCAACGCCAAAGTGACAATGCAGGGGGCGGGGACAGCGATGGAACGCAGTTTGCCGGCGTGTGATTGGGCGGGACCCTGTCTGTCAGCGGAGAGGGGCGTGGCGACGCTGATGCCGATGCTCGCCCCGGGCTGGAATGCGAGGCACGCGGTGGAAGTGCAGACTCGCCGCTCAGCCCCTCCCGCCGCCGCAGCCCCACGCTGCAAGCTCTGCTCTACACAGGGACTCGTCTCCTCCTCCTCCTCCTCCTCTCCCCCCACCGGCCTGCTGCTTTCGGGAAGGTCCCCGGGCATGTCCGGAGTGCGTGTCAAAGAGTTGGCGCTTTCGTCTGCGGGCAAACACTTGCAAGCCGCTGTCAGGAGTTTCATTCAGGGCGGGGAGAGCGGCTGAGTCGTGTTGCATTGCCGGCGTTGAGCATATATACATGGACTGTGACGGTAAACTTCACCGGGCGGGGGCTGCGGTGATGCTTTGTCGGAAGCAACCGAGGGTAGATCCCACTCTCTGATCCTTCTTCGCAAGGAGAGCTCCGGCTCCGGCTCGCCGGAAGATTGAGGTGCTGGTGAGTTTCTTGCATTCCCACTACTACCTTCGAATTAGAGCAAGGCTCGCGTCAATTTCCCGGAGGCAATGCTTTCCTTTGGAAGGGAAGAAATGCAAGGTGTTGATTAAACATGGAGTTTCTTCCAGATACTAATTGTTGAATGACCTGACTCGCATTGTTGTTCCTACTTTGCACTCTGCACCCGAGCGAAGTAAGTTAAACTGCCCATTGGACCGCGTGGGGTACATGTTAAGTTTAATTACTCATTTAAAAGCAGCTAGCGTGTGTCCCATTTTAAAGAGGTGCCCTTTAATGCTGGCGGGGTTTGGTGTAATATTTTAATTAACTTTTACAACGCAGCACTGCTGGTGCGAAAGGAATTAGAAGTGGGGCCACTTAATTTAAGACAAGGCTTCATGACATGTGAAGGTTTTGCCTATTCACAGGCAGCCCGTAACAATATACTGGAAAGTCCGGTTTAAAGAAAAATACAGACATACAAGATAAATATAGGTATTCAAATGTGAAGCTTAGTACGTTTCTATTTGAAGCATAGTTAACACATGGCACTAAACTTAGAAGTTTTTTTGCAACTGTATGTTTTCAATTACATAGTAAAATTTGTATGAAATGTGTTCTGTTAAAAATGGAAGCTAAAATTGAATGCGACTTTTCATGCGGGGCCCCTTGCCTTGTATCAGTGACTCATGCAATGCACTCTATTCGTAAGAATCCATTGCAACGATGACCTTCCGAAAAACCTCATTCCATTATGTTGGAGCGTCCTTGCCAAGTTAACCAAACCACAATTGCATTTGGAACAGTCAATGGATCGCGCAGTTGTGACGCGCTGCGATCAGTGGAGTGAATTTTAATTTGAGGCATTTTCATTTGCGATAATTTAAGCATTTCAGTCTTGTCCAAAATACTCGTTCCACAACTATTAACATATCCATGCCTGTAGGTGGCTTGTGCATTCCATCTTGTGTATTTGATGTTATCAAGCATAATATCATTGTTGAGTATCACATATATTTCTTCCGAATCGCTGGTTTTGGACGAAACAAATCCTAATCGTTAAAAGTTTTTTTTTAAACCGCTGGAGGAACTCCGCGAGTCGGACAGTATCTGACTGGATGGAAATGGGCAGATGATTTTCTGGTCTTCGGTCAGAAGACCACCTGGTTTCCTCCAACGTTTTATTTTAGTTTAGCTTATTATTGTCACGTTTACCGAGGTGCAGTGAGAAGCTTGTTTTTAGTTGCCTGTTGTCCAGTCGGCAGGAAGACAACACACGATTACAATCAAGCCATTCACAGGGCAGGGACTGACGTTTAGTGCAAGATAAAATCCAGTAGAGTCCGAATAAAGATAGTCCGAGGTTCTCCTTTGAGGTAAATGGTAGGTCAGGACAGCTCTCTATTTGGTGAGAGGATGGCTGACAACAGCTGGAAAGAAGCCGTATCTGAATCACTTTTACTCAAGATTCCAGCATCTGCTTTGCCTTGTCAGGCGGTTCTTGCGTTGTTTATATTTTAATGCAAATGATACACAGTCATTACCGGAACGAGCCATCAATTCAACTGCTTGAGTCATCGGCCATAAAAGTAGCAACCAGTTAGTGCTGAAGAAGTGGAAATGAGGAACTGCAGATGCTGGTTTATGGGAGGGAGGGGGGGGAGAGAGAAAGACACAGTGCTGGAGTAACTCAGTGGGTCGGGTAGCATCCCTGTAGGACATGGATAGATGAAGTTTTGGGTTGGGAGCCTTCTTCTGACTGATGGGATGGGGGAAGTAAGCCCCATTAGATAGTTGGACAAAGACCAGAAATGAATAAAAAAAGAAGATGTGAGACAAAAATGATTGGAGATCTGCAAATTGTGAGGCCAGAGGAAGGATGTAGGGGGAGGGGAGAAATGGGTGAGAGTCCAGGTGGAGCAGAGGGGAGGGGCTGGGGAAGTAGGGGAGTGTGGGTGAGGAAGAAGTAGGGCTTGGGGGAGAAAGGGGAGATGTTAGAGGGTTACCTAAAATTGGAGAATTCGATGTTCATCCCTCCATAGCATCATAGCAGTCAGTGCCCATGCCTTCCTGCTCCAGCAACCAGGTTTGCTTCTGACCACCTCGAAGGCTGCATGGTTTACTTTCTGTGTGGCTGTTTGAGTTTTTCCTGTGCGTTCTGGCTTCTTCCCATATTCCAAAAATAGGCTGGTAGGTTAACATAAGCTACTATAGATTAGGTTTAGACGTATTGTCCCGGATACTGTGGTAAAGCAAAAAGCTTTATTTTGCATGTTGTCCAGCCAAATTGGATAATACTATACATAAATATAATCAAGCTGAACTTCAGTGCAATAGGTAGAGAAGAGGGGGTACAAATGCAGGAATTAGTACTCAGCATTGTAACACACCATTTCCAGAGACAATGTCCAATATCCACATTGGTTCATAAGTTCCAGGAGCAGAACAAGGCCATTCGGCCCATCAAGTCTATTCTCTCATTCAATCATGGCTGATCTGTCTTTCCCTCTCAACCCCATTCTACTGCCATTTCCCCAGAACCCGTGACACCCTTACTAATCAAAAATCTGTCAATCTCCACCTTAAAAATATCCATTGATTTGACCTCCACAGCCGTGTGTGGCAATGAATTCCACAGATTGATCTCCCTCTGACTAAAAAGGTACAGGTGAATCAGATAATGTCTGAGCTTATGGCATTATATTACCTTTGGAAAAGGTAAGTGGCAAAAATGGATCAAAAGGGGAATGGGTCTAATGGGATTGTTCTGGCCCAATGAGCAGAATGGCTTCTGGTGCCATAAGTGGTTTAATATGCGTTGGCGCAGTGCTTCTTAAACTATTTCAGTGTCATTCACCCTCCACTAAATTCTCTTAATGTTTTTTGTTAATTTTTGTTTTATTCTCCCTTGTGAGAAAAAAATATATAAATATCTGAATAAATTAAGTCATTCACCCCTCTAGTTACCAGGGGGTATGGGGAGAGGGCAGGAACGTGGTACTGATTGTGGATGATCAGCATTGAATGGCGGTGCTGGCTCGAAAGGCCGAATGGCCTACTCCTGCACCTATTGTCTCCTCACCAGTTTCAGAAGCACTACATTAGCACCACATTTCCTACAATCCTGCACTGAACTCTCTGCTCATGGCATTATATTACCTTTGGATGATTGGTGCTGAGTGTTTGTCAGAATTGGTGAATGATACAAATTATCCAGATGCTAGAGTTTTGAAGCGGGCACCATAGTGGTGTGGCAGGTAGAGCTGCTGCCTTAAAGTACCAGTGACCAGGGTTCAATCCTGACACCCAGGTGTGGCATGTTCTCCCTGTGACCTCCAGGCACTCTGGTTTCTCCCCATCCCAAAGACGTGAGGTCACTAGATTAATTGGCCACTGTCAATTGTTGCTGGTGCATAGGTGATTGTGCCAACCAGGGGAGGAGGGGGAGAGGGGGGGAGGGGGAGAGGGGGGAGGGGGAGGGGAGAGGAGGGGGGGGAGGAGTTGATGTGGAGAGAATAAATATAGTTAGGATAAGTGTAAATGCGTGGTAGGTGATTGATGTGAACTTTAAGGTGGATCAAATGCACTGTATCTCCCTATGATTGACTCTTAAGACCTGACTTAAATTTAAGCATAATTCTAGACATAGCCCTTTCTTGCACTAAACATTATGCCCTTTATATTGTATATTTACATTGTGGATGGCCTGATTGTAAATCATGTATATTATTTTCACTGACTTGATAAAACAACAAAAAAGCTTTTCACTGTACTTCGGTTCACGTGACAATCATATACTAAACAATGCGCCACCATCATAATGCGGTCACTTTATTCCTGCTTGACCATAGAAGATTAGTCATTTAAAAATATACCATTTCCTCATTGCTTTGGAGCTTCTCAGCATTTTTTTTTTTTTAAGGTAATTGCATATTTGTATTTAGTTTGTTAGTTTGACACCCTCTTGAACGTGTCTAATTGGGGGGAAGAAGAAATAAATTTGGGATTGAACTTGAATGTGGTCATTTTGGTTACGTTCTATTTTTGTTTTCTCTCTTTGTTTTGTAGGTGGCCAGACCAGGAGCCACGAGTAATTGAGCTTTGGCTTACTCCTGCCGACTTTTAGCCTCTGTATAAACTAAGTTTGGTTTTGTAACTCGAGCAACTGCTGTAAGAGCAAGGCTGTGAAAATGCTGCAGCAGATACTGGAGACTATGTATATTGACCCCGAACTTCTGGCTGAACTCAATGAAGAACAAAAACAGATACTGTTCTTTAAAATGCGACAGGAGCAGATTCGAAGATGGAAGGAAGATGAGAAAAAACTGGAACCAGAGGAAAATAAATCGTCAACAAGTAAGCTGATGTTGGTCATGTTACAAAGGTCAAATGTTTATTTAAACTACACTTCATGTAAAATATACTGCTGATTTCCTACAAGAAGAAAAGGTTAACGGGAGGTTTATTGGTGGTCATCTAAATCCATAACCATCTTGATTGAAGAAATGAGGTGAATGTTTCTAGTGGCAGACGTGATGGAGGGAAAGTAGAGCACGTGGGTTTAGCACATATGGTAGAGTAATCAGGCTGGTGATGGTGAGACCCATTCCTGATACAACATTTGGTTGTGGGATCCAATTTCTTTTGAAGAGGGAATTGGATGTAATCTTCAAAGATTCGGGTCTTTCCGTTCCTTTCCATAATCGTTTACGGATTATGAAGCAAGTGTTCGGAAGTGGGACTAATCAGATGTGGAGAGCTGAATGATCATCTCACATGTTGAATGATCTTCTAACATGTTAAATGAGTCCGTGATCATTCACAAATCTTATTTTGTTCCAAATGATACTTGGTTCCTGCATCTTGTTATCTCCATTAGTTGATGTGGAAAAGTCCGTGGAAAGATTATTAATCTCTCCATGAGAATATAATTCCCTTTTTAGTTTCTAATTTACCTCCAAATTTAATTGTTGACTACATCTGGCCTTCCTTCCATCCCTAAAATTGATCCACTTCCTTTTTAAGACGGAGGTTTATTTTTCATATCCACCAGATTTGAACTGCAATGATGAAATACTTATGCTGTAGTTTTACAGACACATTAGGTGCAACAATTATTAATACTATCTGCTCTCCATACCTCCCATTTTAGCCAAACATTTGTGAATCTGGCTTAATGTCAGTATTGATTTCTTCCATTGATAACTATTCTGTGAAAGACACGTTGACATCATACTACGTCACTAGTGGTTAATATTTACTGGGTAGAACAGGCTGTTGTGTTCTGGACCATTTATCTCCCTAGTCGCCATTTTCCAAACCCTTGGGATGTATACCATTGGCTGCTTGGGATTTATCAGTGTTTTGGCTTGTTAGTAATATGAATAACAAATACTAATTTTATTTACTACTTTGCTTGCTCTAGATGTTTACATTTCCACCATTTCTAACAGTGTTTTCTGTGTCTAACTTCATGGAAGATGCCAAGTATTTAATACCTCTGCCATTTCTTTCTTCCCTTCTGTATCTCTTCTCATACTTGTCTGTAAATGACCTTTGCTTGTCTTCTGTTTTACAGATGGATGTTCTTGCAGTCGGTTTTTGTTTCTCAATGTTTAGTCTTGTATGTTTTTGCACATTCTTTGAATTCTAAAACATTCCCAATTATCTAAAACATTACCCAATTAACTGAGTTCCTACAGCAGTTTGTTCTTTGCACAAGATTCCAGCGTCTGCAGTCTCTTGTGTCTCCAATTATCCTTTTACTGGCAACCTCACAATCATTCTCTTAAATTTAGTGTTCAGGTTTAGTCACCCTACAGCTATGTTTCTGTAATGGCAATGAAATCCAACTTTATTATTATTTGTGTTGTAAATTCACTCTCCTTGTTGAGAATATATTGTGTTTTTAAATATGGCCTTCTAAAATTTTCCATATTCTGGCTGCTATTTTTCTTTGTTTCTGCTGAATATTTGATTTCCTAACATCCAGTTCCAGCCTTGTTTCTCTCTTGATTCTCCCCTGGGTTCCATTCCCTGCCAAGCTTGTAAAGGATACCCCAAAAGCAAAAAGAACGATGCTGAAAATCTGAAACAAAAAATGGTGGTAAGACTCAGCAAGTCAGGCAACATCTGTGGAAAAGAAAAACCATCAACGTTTTGGGTCTTGAACCTTTGCCAGAACTGCTCACATCCACAGTAATTACCTCCTCACAATTGATGCTGCTCACTTGATCTTTCTCCTGGGCATTGAGCCACTTGAGATTCCACACTTTTGTTTCTTGACGCCGCTCTCTATTGCAGCTGTCACTCTCACCAACATCCAAATGGGAAAACCTGATAAATGAGCTGGATGTACTCTGGGGATTCCTGCCCACCTGCCTGCACCTGTTAGTGTGTCTGTCAGCCAACCATTGCTTCGCTGACTGCACCCTTGCTGCAGTGAAACATCTATTCCAGACGTTTATGTAGCCTTTGGTTGAAGCGGACCATCACTCCCTTTTGTGTCCCCAAGCTGAACTTCTGACCCAATCGTAAATTCAGAACTTCTCTTGGGTAGCACATTGCCTTTTGCGTGCCATGTTACTGAATTTGGGATCTTTGGTTAACCTTGCCTAGGTTCACATGTTTATGTACAATGCACATACTTGGCATTTTGGGCATTATGAAACCGTGTTCCGTCACCACTAATGCAGCAAGTGCATGTTGCTGGCAAGGCCAGCTTGCATTGTCTATCCCCAATTGCCTGTGACCCAAGGAGGCAGTAAAGAGTTAAGCACATGGATGGGTCTGGAGCCACATGCAAGGGATAAATGAATCGGCCGGGTTTCCACAACAATCTGGTAGTTTCATTGTTTCTGAGGCGAGCTTTAATTCCAGATTTATGCACATTCTCCAGCTGTCGTGGTGGGATTTGAATCTGTCTGTAAATCAATGGTCAGGAACTTGGCTGTGATTTAATACTGCTCTAATACAGCCTACATTCTTGTGTCCTTTACCACAATATCATCTCTAGCACCACCGCGGGTAAAAATCTCTACAAACACTTGCTGGCTAGACTCCCTCCTTTACCCCATACACTCAAGTTTGACTACCTTTACAGTAAGTGACACTCGCTCAACATCTCTATTGTCAGCCGCTGCCAGTTCCCACCTACAAATCCAATTTGAAATTTACACCTTTTAAAATCTATCTTTGACTATCACCTTGAGTTCACTGGGAACTTTTCCCAGCTTTAAAAATCCCTTGGTATAAAGTGTGCATTGTACCGTCTATGGCCATCTATGCTATCATATCCCCAATCTTTATCCAGCTACTGATTCGGCACCCTTAATTCTCACCCTTCCTCTTTTTCTTTAATCTTCCACTTGAAACCTACCTCTAAGCTTTCTAATTTGTATCCAGGCTTCTGTAATGTGCCTTGGCGCAGATATCTATATGAAGGATGCCATAAGTCAGTGCTGCGTTTAGTAGAATGGTAGTGAGCCTAATCGTCACTTGATTATAATACTGAAACTATATCGGAGAATGTACCCTGCCCAAAGTCACTTCTACTGCAGAGGTGGCTGCACTACAGTGCACTAAATGAAGTAATATTGGAACAGCAACATGATTGCAGCTTTTCTGCGGGTTCTGCTTATGCCTTTCCGCTGAGAAAAATCCCAGTCTCAGGAGCTGCGATGAGTTTGCATTCTGGTACCTATTAAACTATTCCAATGTGAATGGTTTCTGTTTGTGTGGTGGTGGTGATTGGGACATTGTGGTGATCAGGAGCATAGAAACGGGTGACCTAATTAAATTAAAGATACTTGTTTTGGGGCGTTTCTGTATTTTTATATCGTTGGGGGGAGGGGGAAATTGATCAAGGTTGTCAAAGGAGACAACCAGAGAGCTCAATTTTATAGGTAAGCTTTTACTATTTATTACTGTAGGTACAGAGAGCTGAGTAATGTGTAATGTGTAAAGGATTTGGGGAGTGTTTGTTTATTTTGAGTTTTAGTAACAGGAGAAGTATTTTCAATTGTATTTAATCGCAACTTTGTCTCTGACTTGTTTGTTAACTTAGATTTTCAATTAGTGTGGGCAGGGATTGCTGAATCAGGTGGCATGATGGAAACATGGACACGCAAATCCAAAACACTTATTCATTTCAATACATTAATCACTTCAAGTATATGCCCTCAAGCCTATTTGTCCTTGATTTTTGAAGAGAAAAATCTTAGTCATGTCATACAGCACTAAAACTGGTCCTTCAGTCCAATTCATCCATGTTGGCCAAGATGCCCCATGTAAGCTAATGCCACTGATCTGAGTTTGGCTCGTATCCCTTTCCTATCATGTACCTGTCCAAATGTCTTGTAAATGTTATTGTACCTGCATCAATTACTTCCTCCGGCAGCTCATTCCATATACCTACCACCCTCTGAAAATGTTGCCCCTCAAGTTCCTATTAAGTATTTTCCCCTTTCACCTTGACCTATGTCCTCTAGTTCTTGATTCTCCTACCCTGGGAGGAAAAATACTGCATTCACTTTATCTATTCCCCTCATGATTGTAAGATCACGTCGGTCTGCTGCTCTCCAAGGAATAAAGCATTAACCTGGCCAACCTCTCCCCATAGCTCTGGCCCTCAAGCCCTGGGAACACCCTCATAAATTAAATTTAATAACAGTCTGCAGAACGGTAGAGAAAGCTGCCATTTGATTCGTTGTTTTTCTAATTCGGGTAGATTCCTCTTTGTTTTTTGTTTTTTTGTGGTGTGGATAAAATAAACTAGTTATTCCACAGTGCAATTTCATGCAGTCTCATGGAATTTTTTCTCAAATTCGTCTGTTGTGTACAATTAAGTTCTGTATGCACACGCAAATCTCTAAATCTGATCTGGTTCTTTGTGTCAATGGTGTACAGACATTGATGGTATGCAGTGCAGATTTCCACAGTTGCTTGCACAATATTACTCCCCACACTTGATGCTGCTAATGCCAAGGACAACTCAGGCCAGATGCAGCCTGCTTTTGCGTCTGTAAGATTTCCTGTTTAACTTGTTCTGCAGCTCTCGTCCATCGATTTTGTCAGTGTGTGAGAAAAGAATTTCTGCGGCTTTTGGGACTTCTGGAGGTTTCCACTAAAGAGAGTTGTAGAGGCTCTGATGCTGATTATATCCAAGACAGAGGCAGATTTTTCACGGTTAAGAGCAAGGAGGGGTGTGAGTTTAGTGTAAGGAAGTGGTGCAGTGTTAAGAGATCGACTGTTATTGCATTATGGAGGAGGTCCAATGGGCTGAATGTGTGAGTCTATTTCTAATATTCTGTTTTCGTTAACATCACTATTAATATCCATGGGGTTTGCAATCCGAATGGCCTCCTCCTGCACCTATTGTCTATTGTAATCCCTAACTATGTGGTGCCCAGCCATTCATAGAACTTAAAACAGCACAGCTCAGGAACAGGATCTGCAGATGCTGGTTTACCAAAAAGAAAGTTCTGGAGTAACCCAGCAGGTCAGGCAGCATCAGTAGAGAACATGGATGAGTGATGTTTTGAGTCGAGACCTTTCTACAGCACAGGGACAGGCCCTTCGGCCTGCAATGTCTGTGCTGAACGTCATGCCAAGACTAACTCCTATCTTCCGGCTCATAATCCATATCTTCCATTCCATGCATATCCATGTACCTGTCCAAAAGTCTCTCAAATGCCAGATTGTTTTCCTCCCCTCACCTCGTGGACCGACCGCTTCCATTATTTTCAGGCCCGGTCTTCCCTTGCGCTCCTAGTCAGCCTCCATCCACACTGGAGATCCATGCCCTATATCCCTCGACCTCCGCTGGTTTCATAATTGACGAGTATAGAACTTTAAGGTGAAAAGTGTGAATCTATTCCAACATGCAGGACACTGTGAATAGAATATTGCTAAAGGATTTCACACAAGGCTCCTGTACATTGCTGATTATTGTGAAAATCGCAAGTAAAACCGCGCATGCTGGAAATAAGAAATAAAAACAAAGAGCAGAATACAGAAACGCAGGGCAGTTAGCCAGCATCTGTATTAATAGGGTGGCACAATGGCACAGATTTGATACCTCACAGTGCCAGAGACTCTGGTTTCATCCTGGCTACTGGGTGCTGTCTGTATGAAGTTTGTGCGTTCTCCGTTTGACCGCATTGGTTTTCTCCTGGTGCTCTGGAATCATCCCACATTCCAAAGACGTGCAGGTTTGTAGGTTAATCGGCTTCTGTAAATTATCCCTGGTGTGTAGGATAGAGCTAGTGTATGGATGATCATTGGTCAGTGCGGACTGGGGCCAAAGGGCCTGTTTCCACGCTGTATCTCTAAAGTTAAAAATAAAAAAAGATCTATGGAAGAGAAGTTAATTTCTCAGCCTTGGCAACGATTCAACTTAAGTACTTGCTATGACCAGATTAAATTCTTGTCTGATTAGCTAAGAGTGTGTTTTGAACAGAGAGCATTTACTCTGCATGGTTAAGTTCATGAGTTCTAGGAGCAGCATTAGGTCATTCGGCCCATCGTCGACTCCATCATCCAATCATGGCTGATCTATCCCTTTCAACCCCTGACACCCGTACAATCAAGAATCTATCAATCTCTGCTTTAAAAATACCCAATGTCTTGGCCTCAACAGCCATCTGTGGCAATGAATTCCACAGATTCACCCCCCTCTAACTAATACATTTACGTGTCCTTTCTCTGTCCTTTTATTCTGAGGATATGGCCTCTGGTCCTGAGTCTTCCACCAGTGGAAACATCCTCTCCACATCCACTCTCTCCAGGTCTCCCAGCACTTCAGCGGTGCCTGCACCCTGCGTCTCCAATGTTATTCTATTTTAAGTGGCACCTCTCCCTCTTTCCTTTAATATTTAGCTTCTGACCCTGGAGGAAGGAGGTGTTCCTGTTTAAATTGAGTTGGCAGGCCATAGAAAAAAATGTTTGAAATGACAACATTCAGAGGAACTACATTTGAAATAAATGTTACTGCTGGATAGTTTTATAATGTTGGCCTCTGCCCAAAAGAGGAAGCAGGGGTTACGTTGTAAATAGAGTGCTTAAGAACAGCTATGTGCGGTGAATCCAATTGTAATAAGGCCTTGTGTACATTGTGGCTTTGCTGGTGTCAGTAAAAATCTAAATTCAGAGATATTTTATCTTAACAATGCTAGCATTTATTTCGAGGGGGCTTCTATACAAAAACAGGGTTGTAATGCTGAGGCTCTATAAGGCGCTGGTCAGGCTGCATTTAGAATATTGTGAGCAATTTTGGGCACCATATCTGAGGAAGGATGTGCTGGCTCGGGAGAGAGTCCAGAGGAGGTTTACAAGAATGATCCCAGGAATGAGTAGGTTAACATATGATGAGCGTTTGTCCCCACTGGGCCTGTACTCGCTGGAGTTTAGAAGAATGAGGGGTAACCTCATTGAAACGTACAGAATAGTGAAAGGTTTAGGCTCCGAATTTTATAAAAAAATTTATGATTTGCTTAGCCCACGTTTACATAGACTGTATGAGTATATATATACTCAACAGAAACTTCCAGACACTCTAAATGAATCTATAATAACACTTATTCCTAAAGCTGATAAAGATCCGGAAGACCCGGGATCATACAGAGCAATTGCACTTTTAAATACAGATCAAAAAATTTTAACTAAAATACTAGCGTATAGATTAAGTACAGTGATGAATAAATTAATACACCCTGACCAAACAGGCTTCATTCAGAAACGATACTCATACTATAATCTAAGAAGATTATTTAATATTATATATTCCAAGATAATTATTAATGAAGATCTAGCAATAATCTCACTTGATGCTGAAAAAGCATTTGATCAGGTTGAATGGTCTTATTTATTTTCGGTGATGGAAAATATGCAGCTAGGGGAGAAATTCTGTACATGGATAAAACTGTTATATACAAATCCCACGGCCAGAATATTTACAAACCAAAGGTTGTCATCGAAATTTAGCCTATCTAGAGGCTGTAGACAAGGATGCCCGTTATCCCCATTATTATTTGCGCTTGCTATTGAGCCACTGGCAGAAAGAGTTAGGGGGCATCCGGAAATACATGGATATAACACAAAGGACACAGTGAATAAAATTTCTCTATACGCAGATGACGTATTAATTTACATTACAAAACCAGAAATTAGTATTCCAAACTTATTAAAGCTAATAACCCAATTTGGTTCACTTTCAGGATACAGAATAAATTGGAATAAAAGCGAAATTATGCCAATAAGGGAACATAATAAACAGATAATACAACAATTTCCATTTAAAATAGTAAATGAAAAATTTAAATATCTAGGTATCTATGTAACTAAGATATATACATCATTATTTAAAGCAAATTTCCCCCCATTACTGAACAAACTACATAAGAATATTCAATATTGGAAAACACTCCCTATCTCAATGGTTGGCAAAATTAATGCCATAAAAATGATTTTTTTACCGCAAATATTATACCTTTTTCAGACAATTCCGATATATCTGACAAAAAACTTTTTTAAAAAATTGGACTCTATTGTTAATGATTTTATCTGGGATTATAAGAATCATAGGATAAACAAAAGACACTTGTGTAAATCAAAAATAAATGGAGGCCTGGCTTTACCCAATTTTTTGTTTTATTTCTGGGCAGTTAATATTAAAAATATGAATTTCTGGTTGGAAGAAATAGATCATCAACCAGACTGGTTAAAAATGGAAAAGGAAGATTGTTTACCTTTTGATATTGGTTCGATATTATTTGCTACGTCTAAATTAAACAAAAAAATTTATAGGGAAAACCCTATAATATTTAGTGCTATACGAATTTGGAAACAATTAAAAAAGACATTAAAATTAGATAATTTATCACTTTTTCTTCCAATTGTGAATAATCCTTTGTTTAAGCCTTCATGGGTAGACGGGGGTTTTACACAATGGAAGGATTATGGAATTAAAAATATGGGACAACTTTATAAGGAAGGCACCTTTCTGACATTTCAGGAGTTGCAACAGACTTATGGTCTTCGTGGAAATGATTATTTCAGATATCTTCAACTTAGAGATTATGTAAAATCGAACTCCCAAAATTTTCGAATTAGAAATTCAGAAATTCTTGATGAATGTTGGAACAAACATCCTAATACAGAAAAATTAATATCTTATATATATAATATCTTATTAGACAGTGACATTCCCTCCACGGACTTATACAGACAAAAATGGGAAAAAGAATTAAACCAAGTAATAACGAAAGATACTTGGGAAGAAAGTTTGCAACATATACATCAGTGTTCACTAAACGCCAGACATTCTCTAATACAATTTAAAGTAATACATAGGTTACACTATTCAAAAACAAAACTACATAAAATTTTCCAACATATCTCACCTAAATGTGATAAATGTCAACATTTAGAAGCTACATTATTTCATATGTTTGCAAACTGTATAAAAATTAAAAAATTCTGGGTAAATATTTTTAGCATAATATCTAAAGTAACCAGCACACAATTGGACCCAGATCCAAAATTAATTATACTCGGAATATTAGAATTAAATCAAACATTTAGAACAACACAAAGAAACTTTATTGATTATAGTTTAATAACAGGAAAAAAATTAATTCTAAAATTTTGGAAAGGCACTACGGCCCCCACAATCAAAATGTGGATTATAGAAATGACGGAGACCTTAAACGTGGAAAGAATCAGATTTTCCCTGTTGGACAAACAGGAATTATTCATTGGAACATGGTCTCCTTTTATTGATTACTTAAAGGGTCAGAATAGTTCAGCACAGGAACCTGACTAGCACTCGGACTAAAGAATGGATGAAATGCTATACTTTGAAATGTACGAATATATCTCGAATGAAGTTTTTGTTATTTTAATAAATTTTTCCATTCTTCTTTAACTAACTTTTTCCTTATCTTTTTTTTTTTTTTTTTCTTTTTTTTTTTTTTCTTCTCTCTCTTTTCTTTCTTTACTTCATCTATTTCTTTAGTTCTATCTAGTTTAAAAAAAAAATTTTTAAAAAAGGGGCAAAAGGTATTGGAGACAATATAATAATAATTGACAATATTATCAATTTAAAAATGTATGACTATAAAGATGTAAACAGGTTATGTACCTATCTCCAATAAAAATTTATCTTACAAAAAAAAAAAAAAAGAATAGTGAAAGGCTTGGATAGAGTGGATGTGGAGAGGATATTTCCACGAGCGGGAGAGTCTAGGACCAGAGGTCATAGCCTCAGAATTAAAGGACGTTCTTTTAGGAAGGAGATGAGGAGGAATTTCTTTAGTCAGAGGGTGGTGAATCTGTCCAATTCTTTGCCGCAGAGGACTGTGGAGGCCGTTAGTGGATATTTTTTACGGCAGAGATTTATAGACATATCCACGATTAGTATGGGTGTCAGAGGTTATGGGGAGAAGGCAGGAGAATGGGGTTATGAGGGAGAGATGATCAGCCTTGATGGAATGATGGGCCTAATGGCCTAATTGTGCTCCTGGAACTTGTGATCTTATGAACAGTGAATTAAACCAATATTAGACAAAATTAACAATGAACTAAACTAATATTAAACTAAACTATTAGCAACAATTGTTGACACATAAATTAAAGCCACCTATGTAGTATGACAAGAAACAAAACCCAAATAAAGGTTGCCTCCCACTTTGCTGTGTTATTCAAAGCATCGTAATCCCTGTGCTTTTTTAAATGTCAAATCCTGTGTCAGGTCAAACCTCCTAAACAGTTCAAAACATGATTACATTTTTTTATAACCCAGCATTTACACAAGGCAGAAAATCACTACAAGTTGGAACATGGAGCCTAGATAGAGAGGTTGGGCAGGTTGAATCTGCTGCCATATTTGGAACTTTTGCATTGGTGTTGTGCATCCACAGATATCCAGTTATTTCCGAGTAAGATCTGGATTTCTATTTCCGACATGCCTTCTGATATTTAAAAAAATAAAATTGACTTATTAAGAAGCAAATTACAAAACCTCTATGGGCATGTATACTAGTTTCGCAAAGTTTTTCCATATTTCCTTAAATATAAGAGGCCATTTGATCCATCGAGTCAATCCAAAAATTCATATTTGTTCTAGTTTCAAAGGTTTCAAAGATCTTTTATTGTCACATGTACCAATTAAGGTACAGTGATATGCAAATTACCATGCAGCCACACTAACAAAGCAACAAGACACACAAATACATTAAAGTTAACGTAAACATCCACCACAGTGGATTCCCCACATTCCTCACTGTGATAGAAGGCAATAGAGTCGAATCTTCCCTCATTTTTCTCCCATGGTTGAGGCAGTTGGAGCATCTGCAGCCGGTGGTCGCAGGTCCAGCGGCTTGGAGTTCCCGAAGTCGGTCTCTGACCGGAGCGGAAACTGTGGACTCCACGGTGTTAAAGTCCGCAGGCTCCCACGGTAGAGCTCAGAGGTCGATCCCTGGCAAAGGGATCGCGGGCTCCGTTATGTTCAAGGCCCGTAGGCTCCCCGCGGTGGAGCTTTCGAAGTCGGTCCCCAGCAAAGGCCGCCAACTCCTCGATGTTAGGCCACAGTGCGGAAGGAGATAAGATACGGAATAGAAATCACATCTCTGTCGAGGTAAGAGATTGGAAAAAGATTCCCCCAACCCCCCCCCCCCCACATAAAACAAGCTAAAGAACACTAAAAACATACATTTAACACGTATTTTTAAAAAAAACAAAGAAGAAAGGGACAGACAGACTGTTAGCGAGGCAGCCATTGCTGGTGCCACCCAGTGGATCATTTTCCACTCATTTTCAATGGTCTGTTCTCTTGGCATTCCCATCAATTTCACCATCCAACTACACTGGCTGTAATATACAAAGACCTGTCACCAACAAACCCACACATCTCTGAGACACGGGAGAAAATTATACCTCAGTGGAAACCCGCATAGTAACGGAGAACAAGCAAGCTCCTCACAAATGGCACGGCAGGTGGGATTGAACCCACGTCACTGCCATTGGGCAACAGCCCTACTGACTGCCACTGTGTCCCCTATGAGGGAAATCATGGCATACCATGCGGGAATGTTGAATGAATGAATACTTTATGAATGAATGAAATTCTTTGCTTGCATACCCAAGGTATGCAATAGTCACCACATAAGGGCGCTGACAGAGTTACAAAGTATGCACAGTATCTGCGCCAGATCCCCCTTTGTTCTCCCCACCCCTTTACCCCTCTCACAGCAGTCCCCCAACGCCGGGTCCTCCATTGTTCCTTCCTTGGGCAGCGGTTCCGTCGTCTCATGGCGTGCGGGTTCCTCCCTCGGCCGGGGGCTCTCGCCTCGCCAACTCTGACCTGTGGGGGCTCCTAATTATCTGAGGGGCTTTGAGGCATTGCAAGTTAATTAACAAAGAGGGATGTGACTTGGTGTTTTGTATAATATATATTACTCAGTTACTTGATATTTGGATGGTAGTTGTCTGGTAGGGGGAAGAGGGCAAGTCAACTAGTGATTGGAAGTTTCAGTGATTGGAAACTTGTACACTTTAAACAAAATAATTTTCTCAGAAAAGTAGCCGTGGTAAAAGGAAGGACGAGAGGGATTCGTGTCCCGATGTGTTTGATCAGCCAGTTGTTGCGCTACTGACTCTCTTCCTCCTGAAACAATAGAAAAGCCATAAGGGGTGATTGCTTTTATTCTCCCTGTGCCATTAATTTGTCTACAGTTTGGGATATAAAACGAGGTACCAGTAGGTGTTGTGTACTTAAATTTCCAGAATGTATTCACTATGATGGCACAAAAATGATACGATGCAGTAGATGATAACACATTGAGTTGAGGGTAATTTATCCGCATGGAAAGTGGAACATCTAACTAACAGAAAACAAAGTCCCGGAATGGCGGGACTATCATATGTTGAAAGACTGGAGCGACTTGGCTTGTATACACTGGAATTTAGAAGGATGAGAGATCTTATCGAAACGTATAAGATTATTAAGGGGTTGGACACATTAGAGGCAGGAAACATGTTCCCAATGTTGGGGGAGTCCAGAACAAGGGGCCACAGTTTAAGAATAAGGGGTAGGCCATTTAGAACTGAGATGAGGAAAAACTTTTTCAGTCAGAGAGTTGTGAATCTGTGGAATTCTCTGCCTCAGAAGGCAGTGGAGGCCAATTCTCTGAATGCATTCAAGAGAGAGCTGGATAGAGCTCTTAAGGATAGCGGAGTCAGGGGGTATGGGGAGAAGGCAGGAACGGGGTACTGGTTGAGAATGATCGGCCATGATCACATTAATGGCGGTGCTGGCGCGAAGGGCTGAATGGCCTCCTCCTGCACCTATTGTCTATTGTCTAAAGTTGGGATAAATGAGTCAATTTTGTATTGGCAACCAGTAACTAGTTGGGTGCAGCAAGGATGGGCGCTGAGGTTTTATTTATTTATCATCTAAATTAATTATTTGAATGAAGGGACAAGAGAATGCTGTAGCCGACAATACTGTAACTAAATTTACAGGTAGTAAGTTTAGCAATTTGGAAGGAAGTGTGCAAAAGTTAAGTAAGTGGACAAGATGTTGGCAAATGCAGTGTAACAAAAAATGAGATTGCAAAATACAGAAGAAAAAAAACATTTATTATTTAAATGGAGTGAGATGACAAAATGTTGCAGAGCAGAGAGATCTGGGGGGGGGGGGAGGAAATGGTGCAAGACCTGTAGGCACTGCTAGTAATGAAGAAGGCTAGTGAAATATTAGTCTACATTGTACTTGAAGGAGATGCGCGGGGCAAGTGTTTTACACAGAGTGGTGAGTACCTGGAACACGATGCCAGGGGTTGTGGTGGAAGCAGATACGATAGTGGGATCTATGACACTTTTGAAAAGGCACATGAATATGCAGGGAACGGAGAGCTGTGGATCATGAGCAAGCAGAGGAGATTAGTTTAACTCGTCATCATGTTTGGACTGGGCATTGGGTGTCTAAGGGCCTGTTCCTGTTCTTGCCCATTAACGTCACCTATCCATATAGAGTCACTTCAGCATTTTGTGCCTATCATCTGCATTATTTTATGTTCTATTGTAAAGGGTGTGGAGTATAAAAGTAAAATTTTTTTGATGCAAATTCTTGGGACTTGATAAACTGTATTTGGTACAGTTTCCACCTTTCGTATTTAAGGAAGCATCTGCTTGGTCTGCAGGCAGTGCAGAGATGGTTCACCTGGGTGGATTGTTGGGTTCAAAGGGCTGATGGATGAGGGCAGGTGGGCACAATCCTCAGAAGATTGTGTTCTTATTGAAACGCCAGATTCTGAAGATTGCTGAAAATCTCTCCTCAAGTAGAGGTATGTAGAACTAGGACACCCATCAAAGATGGAAACGAGGAAGAATTTCTTCCCTTGGAAGAACATTTAATGAGGGTTCTCCAGCCCAGAGAATTGTGGAGATGGAGACATTGAATATATTCTAGATGAAACACGGGGCGCACGGTGGAGCTGCTGCCTTACAGCGCCAAAGACCCGGGCTCAATCCTAACTACGGGTGCTGTCTGTGCAGAACTTGTACATTCTCCCTGGACCGTGTGGGTTTTCCCCGGCTGCTCCAGTTTCCTTCCACACTCAAGAAGTACAGGTTTGTGGGGGGGGGGGGGGGGGGGGACCCTGTTTCCACGCTGTACGTCTGAAGTCTAAAAGAGATTAACAGAGTGTTATTCTAGGAGCAGGAACGGTATATGGGGAAAGGACAGGAAAATATCATTGAGGCCAAGATAGGAATATATAATTGAGGCCATTATCGTATTGAATGGTAGAGCAAGTGTGAGAGATCAGCTGATCTACCTCTGGTCCAGTTATATATTTCCAAGGTGGAGGGGGCATAAAATGCTGGAGTAACTCAGTGGGTCAGGCAGTATCTCTGGAGAGTGTGGATAGATGACGTTTCGGGTCAGGAAACTTCTTCAGGCAATCAATCTTCAGACAACCCAGTGATCACCCAGATCACTAACACTATCCTGCACACTCCTTCAGTCAATCGGTCTGAAGAAGGATTCTGACCCGAAACCTCACCTATCCACGTTCTCCAAAGACGCTGCCTGACCCGCTGAGTTACTCCAGCACTTTCTTGTTTTTTGTTTGTAAACCAGCATCTGCAGTTCCTTGCCTATGTACCTTCACTGCACTGCTTGGCACAGCATGCAATTTAATCATGAACTGACGTTAAGCAGACTGAGTGGTGTAGTGCTATGTGATTTTCCACTTGGACTGAAATTAAATGGTGCAGCATAAAAATGCCAAATAGGAACAAGTGAAACCTTTATCGGCTGTTGCATAAAATGCTGGCAAGGCAGCTGGTGTGTGGGTGAACCACACAGACTTGCCTTTTATTAGTGGGGCTTGAGCCAATGATTTAGGGCAACTTCAGGTTTAATTGAAGGAAGAGAGAGAGAGAGAGCAGGGTGGGAAAGAAGACAGCATTTGGTTTCTGAAGTACTTTTCATGACTTCAGGAAATCCCAAAGTACTTTGCAGCAAACAAAATATTTGTAAATTCTAGTATTAGCTCTTATATTTGTGAGTTATTGCAGAGATTTCCAGCTGACCATAATGTCTGCTTTCTTTAAGCCCATAGAAGGGTCCTGACCCGAAACATCACCTATCCATGTTCCCGAAAGATGCTGTCTGACCCGCAGTTACTCCTGCACTTGTCTTTTTTGTAATCTAGTGTCGGCAGTTCCTTCTTTCTCTGTCACCATATAATTGGCAGGTGTACAAGGAAGAATTTTATCTTAGGTTTTGACCCTGTTAGGGAAGTTTTTTGTTATAGTTGCAGGATGCTAATTTTGTCTTTGTGCTGGAGCCACAAGTTTGTGACTATTGTCAATCTCTAGAGAAATGAGTAAGATGTTTTTATATTTTAGTTTGACCTGGTAGTGTACCAACCGGGCAGGTTGTGGTGTGACTAATTGTCTGCAACCTGGCAAAATGCAAAGTGTTGGAGTAACTCAGGAGGTCAGGCAACATTAGGTGACAGGTGGGAGGATGAGAGATGAAAAGGAGATGCAAGGGGTTTGGATAAAGAGGTTTAGTGAGGGTTATGATTTACTTTAATACTGTATACAAAGTAGCTGCTGAGGCTGAGACTCTGCCCAGACCATCACCCAAACCAACCTTCCTTCCATTGACTCCATTTACACATTGCGCAACCTCAGCGAAGCCACCAGCACAATCAAGGACAATTTGCACCCTGGCCACTTTCACAGAGTATTCTGCCACAAATCCAGGGGTCTGTTGCTTCTTGGTCCCATTTCCTACATTTAAGTCTAAGTCAACCTGGTGTGTTTTCACATATTTCAATCTCGTGGTTACAACTACTGAGTCTTGCTTTTTATTGCAGATTTCTTTTACAAGTGGAGTTTGAGTTAGAATTCCCCAGATTTGAACTCGTGTCTCGAAATAAGTAGTTCAGGCCTTCAATATCATTTGAAGTTCATTAACTTAATGACTGTGTTACTGTACCCTGTGTCGTAAATTGGGCAGGAATGAATCAGCTGCCTATTTGGAAAAAGCTAAGAATAGAAGCGCTATTGTGCACCCATGACAGACTCTACTCTTTTTAATGATGGCCTCAAAGCTTTCCTTCCTGTCCGAATAAATGCTTTGGGTTAATTACCAAGTTAAACCCTTGGCCAGACATTCTCCCCGTCCCTTCATCCCCTCTCCTTGCAGAGGGTGTGGCAGGAGTGGAGGAATGGAGGGTGATGTTTTTTGTGGAGGGTTGTGATCAGCAGCTGCTAGTCTGTTTGTCCCAGCTCTCTCCTTACAGCGATGTGAGGGCTCCGGTGTTTGTACTGGACATTTGATGTTTCCGGGGCAGTGGAGTGTGCACTGCTCTCTGGTTGTCTTCCCTTCCTCTCTGACGTTATTTTGTTATTCTCTGTACTCTGATTATCCACTTCCAACCACTCTGCCGTATGTTCAAGAGAGAGTTAGATTTAGCTCTTGGGGCTAAGGGAGACAATGGACATGGGGGAAAAAGCCGGAACGGGAACCTGATTTTGGATGACCAGCCATGATCATATTGAATGGCGGTGCTGCTTTGAAGGGCTGAATGGCCTACTCCTGAACCTATTTTCCGTGTTTCTTTGTTCTGTTCTCAGTGAATCAATGCTGCTTTATTGTCATGTGTATCCAAGTACAGTGAAATGTGTTGCATAGTGTTCCGTGACAATCCTGCTATATATCTGGCACAATCATACCAAGGGCAAGTGTGGCACTACGGTAGAGTTGCTGCCTTAAAGCGCCAAGGACCTGGCTTCAATCCTGATTAGGGGTGCTGTCTGTACAGAGTTTGTATGTTCTCCCTGTGACCGCGTGGGTTTTCGCTGGGTGCTCCGGTTTTAGCCCACACTCCAAAGACGTACAGGTTTGTAGGTTGATTGGCTTTGGTAAATTGTCCCTAGTGTGTAGGGTAGTGCTGGTGTATGAAGATTGCTGGTCAGTGTGGAATCAGTGGGCTGAAGGGCCTGTTTCTATGCTGTATCTCTAAACTAAACTAAGTATAAGATAGTACAACACACTTTGAAAGTGCACAAAACCCGCCATGTTTCATGTGCCATCTTGTACCCTTCAAGTCCAAAGTTTAAAAAAAATGTTAATCTGAACTTGAACTTAAAGGCCCATTGTCCTGGTGGAGATGGCACTGGATTGGAGTTGTATGGTCCATTGCAGTTGTAGATTTGCAAAGTGTAAATGCCCTCCACTGTTGTTCCGCTGCTCTGTGCCGCTTCAGATTGCGTTCATTCCGTGCGCGCAGCGCCCGGAGTAATTGCGCTCCAGGCTGCTTTGGGGACTCCAACGACCCACTTGGCCCAATCCGGTAACTCAACATTGTCCCGTGAACGCTCCGCCCTCTCCTCCAGTCATTGCTTATTGTACACTGCGTGATGGTGCAGTTAGGCATGCCGGCACAATGTACTTTGTGGTATACACTGTGCAAGATATTTAAATACCTTGTGTGTCAATACACCGTTCAACTTTCATGCACTGTTGTATCCTGCATTTTCATGCACTGTTTCTTGCATTTCCATGCACTGTTGTTTCTTGCATTTCCCTTGAGAGTGGGATTTCATTTGAGAGGAGAAGCACTAGTTTAGTTTAGAGATACAGCGCGGCAACAGGCCCTTCGGCCCACTAAGTTCATGCCAACCACATGCACTAGCACTATCGTACATACTCGGGACAATCCACAATTTTTACCAAAGCCAATTAACCTACAAACTTGTGCAGTGTAGGAGGAAACCGGAGCACCAGGGGAAAACCCATGCTGTCCCAGAGAGAACCAACAAACTCCGTACAGACAGCTCCCAGGGTCAGGATCGAACATGGGGCTCTGATGCTCGAAGGCAGCATCTCTACTGCTGCGCCACTGTGCCGCCCTGATTACTGAAAGACATCAATGCAAGCTTCTGGCAAGATCTCAAATTGGAAAGAGGAACTGCTTCCTGTTGATATTGAAATGGTTTTGTTTGAAAGATACAGCATAGAAACAGATCCTTTGTCTCACTAAGTCTACGCCGTCCATCGATTAGCTGTTCACACTAATTCTATGTTACCCTTACTTTCTCATCATGGTGTTCAATCTCTTGATTTGCAGAGAAAGGAAAATCGGTCAACTGGTTGCTGGCAGCAGATAACGACGTGTGGGTCTGGATAATGGGTGAAGGTACAGGAGACAAACCCTACAATCAAATCTGCGATGAAATTATTGCAGAGCGAGCGAGACAACAGGCTCAAAAAGAAACTGGGGAGCTGAGGTATGGAAATGCTTTTCTTTTACTTTTCTGTCCTTTTATCTTATTAACAGCATTAGTCACAGCTTACAATTTTTGGAATTCAATCTGCAGTTAGTTTTTTACAAGCTCAAACCTTTCAGGGGCGGCGCAGTGGAGCAGTGGTAGAGTTGCTGCCTCAGCCCCAGAAACCTGGGTTCGATCCTGACTACATGAGTTGTCTGTACGGAGTTTGTACATTCTCCCTGTGACCGCGTGGGTTTTCTCCAGGTGCTCCGTTTTCCTCCCACATTCCGAAGGCCTACAGGTTTGTAGGTTAATTGGCCTCGGTAAAATTGTAAATGATCCCGAGTGTATGGGATAATGCCAGTGCACAAAGTGATCAGTGGTCGACGGGGACTCGGTGGGCCGAAGGGACTGTTTCCACGCTGTATCTCTAAAGTAACTAAAGTAAAGTAACCTGTTCCCAAAAGGCAAACAACTATCGAGGTTGAACTAATGTCTGGGCATCAAGACTTTTCCCAAGTAGGTAATTATTGGAGTATCAGGTTTCTGTGCTGTATGACTTTGCCTTTATATGTTAGGCACTAACCCTTTGCATGCTAAGATTTTTACATGGGCGATTAACACAATAGGTGAGTCACATTGGGACGGAGATGCCTATGTTTAATATGTCAGCAAACAATCTGCTAAAAGGTACTTTAAGGGATAGGTGGGAGAGATTCCAATTGCGATAGTTAATTCTTTATGCAGGTCTAACGGAGCTGTGATAGTGGTTCACTAATCTGGCTGAGTTACTGAGAGCAGGACTATCTGGTGGGGAGGTGGGCAATGACCGTGAATTGTGAATGGAAATGTGCAGAATTGGTTTTCTATTAATACAGGTTTGGTTGCTCCAGGATAGCCTCCATCGCCAGGTAACATCGCCAGGCCATCACTACAACTGTTTTCAATGAGCCTGCTGTTCTCGTAGGGTTTACTTTGGAAAATGGATACTTGCAAGTAAAAGATTCTCTGATGTACTCAATGTTGATAATACAGGACAGAATTGGAAGTGCTGCTTTCAATCCAAACACAAACAAATAAGATGTAGTGTGTAGGAAGGAACTGTGGATGTGTAGGAAGGAACTGCAGATGCTGGTTTAAACCGAAGATAGACACAAAGCTGGAGTAACTCAGCGGGACTGACTACATCTCTGGAGAGAAGGAATGGGCGACATTTCAGGTTGAGGTCTGAAGGGTCTCGGCCCAAAATGTCACCCGTTCCTTCTCTCCAGAGATGCTGCTTGTCCCATTGAGTTAATCCAGCGTTTTGTGTCTATCTCTTTACATACAAATAACATCTACACTAGTCCCACTTGCCTCTATTTGGCCCATATCCCTCTAAACCTGACCTATTCATGTATCATATCATATCATATCATATCATATATATATACAGCCGGAAACAGGCCTTTTCGGCCCTCCAAGTCCGTGCCGCCCAGTGATCCTGTCTACTTGCTTCTTAACTACTTGTTATGTATCCATTCTCCAAAGTGAACTCTCAGAGGGAACAGCAGCCCTATTAAAGCAGTTGTCGTGTTGACCAGGTGCTGTTGCTTGGAGATGGAGGGCTCCTTGAGCAACTGCTCTTATATTAATATGAAACCGATCCTGCATTTTATTTTAATTATAGGTATTGCAGTGTCTGGCTCTCGGAATGTAATTCTGATTTGGTGTCCCAAGCCGTGGTGGTAATTATTGTACAATTGCCAAAGCTACTGATTCATTTGTAGGGAGCTGATGTCACTAATATGGTCAGTATTTATTGCCCATTCCTTATTTCCCTTAAAAGGGGCAGATTGCTGGCCAGTTCATAGAACTAGCTATATTGCTGTGGCTGAGATCACATGCTGGTTAAATCAAATAATAGCACTGGACGTTGTCTGGCTATTGTGAACCAATTATTTTTACGACAATTTGGTGGCTCTATGGCAACCCCATTACAAACACAGCCTTCTCCCTGAATATGTCATTAATAAATGTTACACACCGACCGCAGTGGACAGGGGATGATTTTGAGTCTTGAGATCATTAGTCCAAGCTACCAAACTGCAAACTGTATTAATTCTTGCATATAGACACAATGCTGGAGTAACTCAGCGAGTCAGGCAGCATCTCTGGAGAAAAAGAATAGATGTTTTGGGATGGAACCCTTCTTCAGATTGAAAGTGGGGGGGGGGGGGAGAAATAAACTTCAGGCAAGAAAAGGGCCGCCTGGCCCACCAAGTCCATGCCAACCAGTGATCACTCGTGCACTAGTTATTTACTACACACCAGGGGCAGTGTGTAGAAGCCAATTAACCTACAAATCAGCACGTCTTTGGAATGTGGGAGGAGATCTGAGCACCTGGGGGAAACCTCACGCGATCACAGGGAACTGTACAATCTCCACACAGGCAGCACCCGTAATCAGGATCAAACCCGGGTCTCTGGTGCTGCAAGACCGTAATTCTACCGCAGTGCCACCGTGCCGAAATTCACCCGTACAGAATCAGCACATTACTACCCAAAGTGTAAGATGCTTGATAAAATTGGCTCGCGCAGAATTTGTGTGGGGTGGAAATGTTTATCAAGATCAATTTATTTAAAAAAAAATCATGTTTCTTGATGTGTGTACAGATAGCACGGCTTCCCGCCATGATAGCAACTGTTTCCTGAGCACTCAGCCAATGTCCCTTGGAGCGCGTGGGTCATCTGGATTTCATTCCTTATCAGCTGGATTTTACTGTTGTGCACAGGTCT
The DNA here is from genome assembly GCF_053455715.1 of Rhinoraja longicauda. Classification (NCBI taxonomy): domain Eukaryota; kingdom Metazoa; phylum Chordata; class Chondrichthyes; order Rajiformes; family Arhynchobatidae; genus Rhinoraja; species Rhinoraja longicauda. Next base: position 105,313,547 of record NC_135953.1, read on the forward strand.
CGGGTCCCAAGGCACGAAATAATCAAGTTGGTTACCAGTTTGATTATCAATTATCCTCTCACCAACTAGAGAGCAGTCCAAACCACCCATCTACTCCATTGGAGACCTTCAAACTATCTTTAATCAGACTTTACTGGACTTTATCTTGTACTACTCATTATACCCTTTAGCCTGTATCTGTAAACTGTGGATGACTGTATTGTAATCATGTATAGTCTTTTCACTGACTAGATAACTTGCAACAAAAAGCTTATCACTGTGCTTCGGTGCATGTAACAATAATTGAGCTAAACAGTTGTGGCACAGATTTTGAGCTCGCATTGCTTTGAATTAAAAATGCCACCCACATTATTTTTAAAGTCTTTGGATAAATACTTTACCTTGACACAACGTACATGGGTATTGAAAGCCATGATAACACAAAAGGGTTGAGGTTTGAGCAATAATCATCTCTAAACTGAGCAGATGTCAGATGATATTCCATCACAAACCTAGGGGTGTGGTGTTGTTTCATAGTTCCGCTTCCTACCCTGAAGTCTATAAGTGAATCTGGTGAGTTTTTAGCTATTTCTGTGTTGTGGTTACTATTCCTTTTAGACTTTAGAAATACAGCGTGGAAACAGGCCCTTCGGCCCCCAGAGTCCACATCGCCCAACGATCACCCCCAGCACTATCCTATGCACTAGGGACAATTACAGAAGCCAATTAACCTACCGAGCTGTACGTCTTTGGAGTGAGGGAGGAAACCGGTGTACCCAGAGAAAACCCATGCAGTCACAGAAAGAACATACAAACTCCGTACAGACCACCCATAGTCTGGATCGGACCCAGGTCTCTGGCGCTGTGAGGCAGCACCTCCACCACTGCCCCACTGTCTCCCAAGTTATTATTCCCATAACTAATCTTAACTTGCGTCCCACTCCAATACATTTTCAGATGCCTAATAATCTCTGCATTTCCTGTTTTAGAAAAATAATATGGCTTGGGTTTTTATATTTTATATATCCGATTAATCACTGTAATTGGTAATTAAGTTCAAACACTTTTGTGTTTCAGCTTTTGTCTTTATTTAATAAAAAGAGAAAGCAAAAACTCTCCTCCACTTTGCATTCTGACCAGCATCTTCCCCTTTCTTCCTCGCTTCACTGTGGGGGGAATAGTTGGTGCGAGTGGCTGGTCAGCCTTGAGTCGTGCTGAGTCATAAATAGTAATAATCACATTGAGTCGGCTTCCAGGAAGCTTACTCATTGATGCAGTGAAAGGTCTCGATTGATCGGATTCTTTGCAGTTTTGTTTCTGCTGTTGACTCTGGCACATTCAGTAATAGAAAGTGGCCAAAGTCCACCGAACCAAAATTCCCCAGGGTCACAATCTTGTTGATGTTATCAGGATGCCTTTCCATGCTGTGCCTGCAGGCACCAGTGGCTTTAAGCATCATTTCTACAGATAGATTTATGGTTTGGTACAGTTTAATGTCCCGAGGTACAGTGAAAATGTACATTGTTGCATGCTATCCGGGCAAAGGAAAGACTACATGATTTCGATCAATCATTTCAGAGTGTACAGATACAGGATAAAGGGTAGTAGACAATGGGTGCAGGAGTAGGCCATTCAGCCCTTTGAGCCAGCACTGCCATTCAATGTGATCATGGCCGACCATTCACAATCAGTACCCTGTTCCTGCCTTCTCCCCATACCCCCTGACTGCTATCTTTAAGAGCTCTATCTAGCTCTCTTGAAAACATCCAGAGAATTGGCCTCCACTGCCTTCTGAGGCAGAGAATTCCACAGATTTACAACACTGACTGAAAAAGTTTTTACTCATCTCCGTTCTAAATGGCCTACCCCTTATTCTTAAACTGTTGCCCCTGGTTCTGGACTCCCCCAATATTGGGAACATGTTTCCTGCCTCTATTGTGTCCAATCCCTTAATAATCTTATATGTTTCAATAAGATCCCCTCTCATCCTTCTAAATTCCTGTGTGTACAAGCCTTGTCGCTCCAGTCTTTCAACATACGACAGTCCCGCCATTCTGGCAATTAACCTAGTGAACCTACGCTGCACGCCCTCAATAGCAAGAATATCCTTCCTCAAATTTGGAGACCAAAACTGCACACAGTATTCCAGGTGCGGTTTCATTAGAGCCCTGTACAACTGCAGAAGGACCTCTTTGCTCCTATACTCAACTCCTCTTGTTATGAAGGCCAACATTCCATTGGCTTTCTTCACTGTCTGCTGAACCTGCATGCTTCCTTTCAGTGACTGATGCACTAGGACACCCAGATCTCGTTGTATGTCCCCTTTTCCTAACTTGACACCATTCAGATAATCTGCCTTCCTATTCTTACCACCAAAGTGGATAACCTCACACTTATCCACATTAAACTGCATCTGCCATGCATCTGCCCACTCACACAACCTGTCCAAGTCACCCTGCAACCTCATAGCAGCTTCCTCACATTTCACACTGCCACCCAGCTTTGTGTCATCTGAAATTTTTCTAATGTTACTTTTAATCCCTTCATCCAAGTCATTAATGTATATTGTAAATAGCTGCGGTCCCAGCACCGAGCCTTGCGGTACCCCACTAGTCACTGCCTGTCATTCTGAAAGGGACCCATTTATCCCACTCTTTGCTTTCTGTCTGCCAACCAATTTTCTATCCATGTCAGTACCCTACCCCCAATATCATGTGCTCTAATTTTGCCCACTAATCTCCTATGTGGGACCTTGTCGAAGGCTTTCTGAAAGTCATGGTACACTACATCCACCGGCTCTCCCCTGTCCATTTTCCTGGTTACATCCTCAAAAAATTCCAGAAGATTAGTCAGGCATGATTTCACCTTCGTAAATCCATGCTGACTCGGAACGATTCTGTTACTGCTAACCAAATGCTCCGCAATTTTGTCTTTTATAATTAACTCCAGCATCTTCCCCCATCGCCGATGTCAGACTAACTGGTCTATAATTTCCTGTTTTTTTTCTCCCTCCTTTCTTAAAAAGTGGGATAACATTAGCTACCTTACAATCCACAGGAACTGATCCTGAATGTATAGAACATTGGAAAATGATCACCAATGCGTCCACGATTTCTAGAGCCACCTCCTTAAGTGCCCTGGGATGCAGACCATCAGGCCCTGGGGATTTATCAGCCTTCAGTCCCATCAGTCTACCCAACACCATGTCCTGCCTAATGTGAATTTCCTTCAGTTCATCTGTCACCCTAGGACCTCTGTCCACTAGAACATCTGGGAGATTGTTTGTATCTTCCTTAGTGAAGACAGATCCAAAGTTCCAGTTCAACTCGTCTGCCATTTCCTTGTTCCCCATAATAAATTCACCTGCTTCTGTCTTCAAGGGACCCACATTTGCCTTAACTATTTTTTTCCTCTTCACGTACCTAAAGAAGCTTTTACTATCCTGCTTTATATTATTGGCCAGCTTACCCTCGTACCTCATTTTTCTCCCCGTATTGCCTTTTTAGTTACCTTCTGTTGCTCTTTAAAAGAGTCCCAATCCTTTGGCTTCTTGCTCTTCTTTGCTATGTTATACTTCTCTTTTATTTTTATGCCGTCCTTGACTTCCCTTGTCAGCCACGGGTGCCTCTTACTCCCCTTAGAATCTTTCCTCCTCTTTGGGATGAATTGATCCTGCACATTCTGAATTATTCCTAGGAATACCTGCCATTGCTGTTCCACCGTCTTCCCTGCTAGGGTCTTCCAGTCAAATCTGGCCAGCTCCTGCCTCATGCCTCTATAATCCCCGTTGCTATAATGTAATGCTGACACTTCCGATTTTCCCTTCTCCCTCTCAATTTGTAGATTAATACTTATCATATTATGATCACTGCCTCCTAATGGCTCTTTTACCTTGAGTCCCCTTATCAAATCAGGTTCATTACTCAACACTAAATCCAGAATTGCCTTCTCCCTGGTAGGCTCCAGTACAAGCTGCTCTAAGAATCCATCTCGGAGGCACTCCACAAACTCCCTTTCCTGGGGTCCATTACCAACCTGATTTTCCCAGTCTACCTGCATGTTGAAATCTCCCATAACCACCCTAGCATTACATTGCGACATGCCAATTTTAGCTCTTGATTCAACTTGCACCCTATGTCGAGGCTACTGTTTGGGGGCCTGTAGATAACTCCCATTAGGGTCTTTTTATCCTTACAATTCCTCATTTCTATCTATACTGATTCTACAACTCCTGATTCTATGTCACCCCTTGCAAGGGAGTGAATATCATTCCTTACCAACAGAGTGACCCCACCCCCTCTGCCCACCTGTCTGTCTTTTCGATAGGTCGTATACCCCTGAATATTTAGTTCCCAGCCCTGGTCCTCTTGTAGCCATGTCTCTGTAATTCCCACAACATCATCATACTTGCCAATGTCTAACTAAGCCTCAAGCTCATCCACTTATTTTTTTTATACTTCACATTCAAATACAACACTTTAACTTCGGTATTCACCTCCCCTCTCACACCGGTCACCATTGGCCCTGACCTTACTCTGTTATCCTGTCTTGAACTTTCCTTCCCATTTATGCGAGAGTCTTTTGCAATTTTTCCTGTATTCGCTTCCTCTTTAACTCCATCTTTATACTCCCAAATTGTCAACCCCTCCCCCCCACTACTTAGTTTAAACCCACCCATGTAGCACTAGCAAACCTGCCTGGTACATCACTTGGGGCAACTAAAGTCCAAGTAAAGATGGCTCAAAAGTCTACAGTGAGGTAGATTGGCAGTCAGAACTGCTCACTAGTTGGTGAGAGGATAGTTCAGTTGCCTGATAACAGTTTGGAGAAAACTGTCCCTGAATCTGGAGGTATGCGTGTGTGTGAAATTGATTGCTCTCTTCACCCAAGCCAAACCTAGGTGTTAACACATCTGATCACTTCAGTTCTGTGATGGTGGCTCTGACAGTAATGGGGTGTCTATTGAGATTTGCATAGGATAGACAATAGACAATAGGTGCAGGAGTAGGCCATTCGGCCCTTCGAGCCAGCTCCGCCATTCAATGTGATCATGGCTGATCATTCCCAATCAGTACCCCGTTCCTGCTTTCTCCCCATACCCCCTGACTCCACTATCCTTAAGAGTTCTATCTAGCTCTCTCTTGAATGTGTTCAGAGAATTGGCCTCCACTGCCTTCTGAGGCAGAGAATTCCACAGATTCACAACTCTCTGACTGAAAAAGTTTTCCCTCATCTCTGTTCTTCACCCCTTATTCTTAAACTGTGGCCCCTGGTTCTGGACTCCCCCAACATTGGGAACATGTTTCAACAGTTCAACAGAGCTATATTTGTCATTCGGTACCAAGGTACCGAACGAAACTACATAGCAGTCACACACAAAAAAGAACACAAGACACATGACCCCAACACATAACGTCCATCACAGTGACTCCAAACACCCCCTCACTGTGATGGAGGCAACAAAACTTCCACTCTCTTCCCCACGCCCACGGACAGACAGCTCGTCCCCGACCGACCCACACAATCCCCGCAAGGGGATGGAAGTCCCCACGGCCGAGTCGCACCGGGCGCTGAGACGTCTCGCGGCCGAACCGGGCGGTGGAAGGCCCCGCGACCGAGCCGTGCGCAGCTAAGTCCGCGGCCGAGCCGCACGGGGCGATGTTAAGTCCAGCGGCCGAGCCGCACCGGGCGATGTTAGGCCCCGCGGCCGAGCCGCACCGGGTGATGGAAGGCCCCGTGGCCAAGCCGCACCGGGCGATGTTAAGTCCAGCGGCCGAGCCGCACTAGCGATGAAAAGTCCCGCGGCCGAGCCGCGCCGGACGATGTTAGGCCCCGCGGCCCGGGCACTGTTAAGTCCAGCGGCCGAGCCGCACCAGCGATGTTAGGCCCCGCGGCCGAGCCGCACCGGGCACTGTTAAGTCCAGCGGCCGAGCCGCACCAGCGATGTTAGGCCCCGCGGCCGAGCCGCACCGGGCACTGTTAAGTCCCGCGTCCGAGCCGCACCAGCGATGTTAGGCCCCGCGGCCGAGCCGCACCCCGCGCCGTGAGGAAGAGACCTAAAAGAGAAAGGTTTCCCCCACCCACACCACCACCACTCCCACCACCACCACCCCCCACACATACACAACCAAAAAAAAAAAAAAACCATCCCAACACCGACACACAACAAAAAAAAAAAAGGAAAAAAGACGAACAGACTGCTAGCGAGCCGCAGCCGTTAGGCGCCGCCACTTACTGCCTCTAATGTGTCCAACCCCTTAATAATCTTATACGTTTCGATAAGATCCCCTCTCATCCTTCTAAATTGAGTATTGAGACTCAATAATTCAATGAATGGGCTGCAAGGCCATGCTTGTGTATCTGCTGTTGATAAGCTCTTTGTTGGGCAGGAAAGAGAAAGAGAAGGAGTTGATTCGAAGATTCTCGGGCTCATTTAAAGTTCGGGAGAAAGTGGCCAAGGATACCTCGAGACAGAAGGAAGCTGAGAAGAAAGCTGAGGCTGATCGGGCTATAAAGGCAGCTGCTGAGCAAGAGAAAATCCAAATGGAACTCAAGGTAAGAATTATCCTCTTCCTCCACTCCTATACATGTTAGGCCCCGCAGCTGAGCCGCACCCCGCGCCGTGAGGAAGAGAAACGTTTCCCCCACCCCACCCACCCCACACCACCACCCCCCACACATACACAACCAAAAAAATACAAAAACCATCCCAACACCGACACACAACAAAAAAAAAAAAGGAAAAAAGACGAACAGACTGCTAGCGAGCCGCAGCCGTTAGGCGCCGCCACTTCCGTCTAGTAACAGGCTTCCAATCACAACCACACCCTTCTGCTGCCCATTTATCAGGATACTCCTGTTTATGGTTCTCCGTACCAGCCATGTGCTTTTTTTTCATTCAATACTTTAACCCCAGGACAAAAAGTGATGTAGTAACTCAGCAGGTCAGGCAGCATCTCTGGAGAACATAGATTGGTGACGTTTTGGGTTGACCTGAAACCTAATCTATTCATGTTCTTCAGAGATGCTGCCTGACCAGTTAGTTTAAAACTCCTCTCAACCGTCTAAGGCAAAATTGCTCTGTTAAATGCTCCACCTACAGATTACAGCTATGCTATGATATTGGGGGAAGGTTATGGTTAATGAGGTTTAGTTTTACTTGAGACTGGTTACAGAGACCACACAAAGAATGAGACTCCTTCAGACACAATCTAAACAAATTCCCCTGAAATGCATTTTCAGTTCAGAATCAAGCGTGAATATGGAAAACGTATTTTGGCTTGTAATGTCAACATTCTAAAGTGTTTAAGAAACACTTAGATGGGTACATGGATAGGACAGGTTTGGATGGATATGGGCCAAACGCAGGCAGGTGGGACTAGTGTAGATGGGACGTGTTGGACGGTGTGGGCAAGTTGGGCTGAAGGGGCTCTGACTGTCTGAAGAAAGGTCCTAACCCGAAACGTCACCTATCCCTATTCTCCAGGGATGCTGCCTGACCCGCTGAATTACTCCAGCCCTGTCTTTTTTGTAGACCATTATCTGCGGTTGCTTGTATTAATTATGTTATATGTATTGCATTATATTCCTTTCTACGGTGTAAAACCTGAGGGCAAATTAGGCTTTGTGGGAATTAGGCAGGAAAATAGTTGAGTCAGAGTCATACAGCATGGAAACAGGCCCTTCAGCCCAACTTGCCCACACCGGGAAATGTCCCAGCTACACAAGTCCCACCTGCCTACGTTTGGCCCATATCTCACTAAACATGTCTTATCTATGTTCCTAAGATAAACACAAAAAGCTGGAGTAACTCAGCGGGTCAGACAGCACTCTTGGAAAAGGGTCTCGACCCGAAATGCCACCTATTCTTTTTCTCCAGAGATGCTGTCTGACCCGCTGAGTTACTGCAGCTTTTTGTCTATCTTCGGTTTATACCAGCATCTGCAGTTCCTTCCTATCCATGTACCTAATTGTTTCTTAAACATTCTGCACACGTTGAGGTGCAATAAAATGATGGTGTTTACTTGACAGGTCATGTGTCCTACTCTTCCCAGTGCCTCTATTTCAATTATCTATGAAGTTTTACTCTGGGGTTTTGTCATGACATCCGTGTTGTACTGCAAACAGCATATTGCAATTCGGTGATAAAACAGTGTCTATTTTTATTTGGGGTCTTGCAGTGATGAGATGGCAAGTTATTTATGTTGAACTGGTTCAGAGCCACCTCTTTGCTTATATGAACACAGACGAATTGCTGAACTTGCATCAGATCAAGAAAGTTTGTCTTGTCCGCACACAAGGCCCATTCCTTAACACGTCGATTTCTTCAAAACTTTGTTGAAGGATGTAAATAAAAGTAAAAAGTAACTTTGAGCCCACAACTGATCAATTATGTAACAGATGTGGATGTGAATGAAGGTGATATATATGAGAAAATAGGTGGCAGAATAGCTGACTCAATTGATAAATTCATTTCTGTAATCGATCATAATGCTTTACCAGCCATTATAGTGGGATATTCAACACCTGAATTTCTCAGCATTGTTTCCAATGAACTAACCGCCTCTGCCGATTGCATTACTTTTCTTTTCTCTTCATAGATGTGCTCTCTCATAATTAATGGAGGTGTCTTAAGAAAAGATGGATAGGACAGATTTAGAGGGATATATGGGCCAAACGCAGGTGGGTGGGACTGTAGATGGGCATGTTGGTCAGTGAGGGCAAGTAGGTCCGAAGGGCCTGTTTCCACACTGCATGACTCTAAGATGGCAGGTAGGAGGTTTACGGGCGCTCAGTCGGGTGGTGAAGGTGGCCATTTTTCCACATGGAGGGAGATTGGTGTCTGGAATGCACTGCCAAGGTGTTGGGGGCAGATGATACCTCTGATGTTTAGAAACACCTAGACAATACTTGAATTGCCATGGCATATGCTACCGACCCAAAGAGGGTACATGGGGTTTGTGTGGATGGTTATAAAAGTGTTTGACATCTCTGGGCCTTTGCTAGCTGGAGTTTAGAAGGATGAAGGGGGATCTCATTGAAACTTACCAAATAGTGAAAGGCCTGGGTAGGGTGGATGTGGAGAGGATGTTTCCACTAGTGGGAGGGTCTAGGAATAGAGAGCACAGCCTCATAATAAAAGGACATACTTCCTCATCTCCTCGGCTAAAGAAATACCTTTAGAAGAGAGAGGTGAATCTGGAATTCATTGCTTCTGGTGGCTGTGTAGCCCGTCTAGATATTTTAAAAGCGGGAATTGACAGGTTTTTGATTAGTAAGGGTGTCAAACGGTTACGAGGAGAAGGCAGGAGAATTGGATTGAGAGGGAAAGATGGAGTGGCCATGATTGAATGGTGGAGTAGACTCAATGGGCTGAATGGCCTAATTCTGCTCCTATGACTATTATAGTTCAACAATGGTTCTTTATTGTCACATATGCACAGTACGGTGGAATTCTTTTGCACAACCGCAAAATGCAGTCGCTGCAATTTTGGTGCCGTTTAAGTTATGAATTTATCGTCGTGGATCTGGTGGGCTAGTGAACCTGTTCCTCTGCTCTAATTTAATCAGTGTTGATATCTGAAATCCTGCTTGTACAAGTTGAAATTTATGAGGATCAGAGACTGCACATGCTGGAATATAGAACTAAAACAGAACTCTGACGAACTCAGTTAGGTGTGTCAGCATCTGTGGAGGCAAAAGATGCAAGTCCACACTCTTGCAACAGTTCTGAAAGAGAATGGGAAAGATGACCGCTTCGTAGCAGCACAACGAGGGTGAGATACAGGCTACTATCTCACCCCTCTATCATAGCCTCCATCCCACCCCCCTGTGAACTGATATACAGTATATCATTTGATTTTTGTGTTCCCTCTCGATCCCAATACTGAAACTTTGACTTACACCTTTTTCCCTGCTCAAATGTCGACAGACCACTTAGTTCAGTTTCAACTCGAGATTAATACTAATGATGTACTGGCATTACTGGTGAATGTTCATTTGTTTGTGTCTGTCTATTGCAGCAAATTGGGGCGAGGTAACCAAGCACATTCTTGAGTGGCTGATTTTAAAGATTTAACCTGGGGGAAGAGGGAACTTCTGTGGAAATCTTAATTAAGGCTTAGTCTGCAGTTCAGTGCCCTGGGGAGCCCATGAATCATGTAGACAATTGCATTATCTGTTTCCAATATACCAACACGACCCTATGATGTTATTTTTCCACCTCGTATTGCATGTTTTTATTAAGCAATAAGAAAGGAATATTGCCTCTAAGTTGTTTAGTTTGGAGATACAGCATGGAAACAGGCCCTTCGGCCCACCAAGTTCGCTCCAACCAGCAATCCCTGCACACTAACACTATCCTACACACAGGGACAATTTGTTGGATTTCATTTTATCATGAAAATAAATGATCTTGAAGATGTGAAAGAGACCAAATTTTCTAAAATTGAGAAGGGGATAATTAACTGTCCACTGAACCTTATAAACAATTACTGCACACAATCTGCTTGAATGTTCTTGTAAAATTCGATATATATACAGCAGTGCATATTCTAATTTTTTTATCCATATTTAAAAGCAGAAAGGATTGTTTCTGAACGTTAGGTTGAAGTATAAGGAATTTTTTTTCTGCTGTTGTGTTGGAGTGAGGTTGGGGTGGGGAAGGAATTTATTTGGTATTTAAAATGCATGGGAGCATGTAGGAAATTCATTGCTGGATGGCGTCATGAAGTAACATAATGCACCTTTACCCACAAAGCGAAAAGAGGAAGAGGAACGCAGGAGGCAAGAGGTGGAAATCAAGTGCCTGGAAGAGGAGAGGACTCAGCAGTTGTACATTAACCTGAAGGAAGCCCAGGAAATGGTCCAAAGGAATGAAAAGGAAGATCCAGTGTGGCGTGAGAGCTGTGAGTAAAAGTTACTACTTGTGAAGTTATTCAAGGATTTGATTAACTGAGTAAAAACTAGCTGGTGGCAATCTGAAATAGAAATGGAAAATGCTGGATACACTCAACAGGTTAGACGGTGCCTGTGAAAAGTTGCTGTTTTGGGTCAAATAGATTCTGATAGTCTGTGAATACTGAATGGGTCAAGAGGTGGATTATTGAATTATTTAGTTTATTACCACGTGCACCAAGGTACAGTGAAAAGCTTTTGTTGTGTGCTATACAGTCAGCGGAAAGACTATACATGATTACAATCGGCAGGGCACAGATACAGGATAAAGGGAATAATGTATAGTGCAAGATAAGTCCAGTAAAGTCTGATTAAAAATGGTCTATTGTTTTCAATGAAGTAGATAATAGGTCAGGATCTCTCCTGTATCCCGTATTGATAACACACCAGGGTTAATCGTGAAACTATGTAGCATGTTTTCTGAAACTTATTGAAATCATCCCATCAGGCATAATCATTCCTTGTAATTGGTAACCCTATTTGGTAAAGCAATTGCTGGGGGAATTTGAGTCGTAATGTAAATTTGCTAATTAAAGATAATTCTCCAGGAGATTTGACATCAGTTTCTGACTGGTTCAGAGCTTGGCGTCTAGATCCATGTTGACATCCACAATATAACTGCTTCATTAGCTCGAGTCTCTTTCTGTCCCAAGGGAAAACAACCTTCGTTAGTTTGCTCTTTTCAAAAATAAAATGGTCGTTTAGTGCCTGAAAGCAGTGATCCAATCTCTCCTCTGATTGAAGGGGCGAGTTCAACAGGCAGCAATAAAGGCAGTGCAAATGGGTTTATGAAGGGGCAACATTTATTGCAGAATGCAGTATTGAAAGAGCAGTTAAGATCATCTTGTCACAGTAGCCCAAGGTAGATTTGCAGGATTTGACTTGTTTATCAATAGAGTAACTTGAATAACCTTTAGACTTTAGAGTGCGGAAGCAGGCCCTTCGGCCCTCCGGGTCTGCACCGATCAGCGATCACCCCGTGCACTAGCCCTATCCTACGCACCAAAGACAACTTGCAATTTATTACCAAAGCCAATTAACCTACAAACCTGAACGTCCATGGAATGTGGGAGGAAACCAGAGGGCCTGGAGAAAACCCACGCGGTCACAGGGAGAAAGTGTAAACTCCGTGCAGACAACAGCAGCCGTCAGGTTCAAATCTGGTTCTGTGGTGCTGTAAGCAGCAACCTTTATTATTATATTATGCAGGTCCTCCGTAGTTTATGATCGCCCGAATTATGTATAGCCCGTACACATGAGTGAGCATTTGGAAGACTAGCAGCATGGATTTGCTGGCTGTTGCTTGGCGCAGGCATCTTCTGTCACTGTCATACAGCAGGGAAACGGGTCCTTTAGCTCAACGCGCTCATTCCGACCGTGATGCCTCATCTACACTAGTCCCATATGCTCGTGTTAGTCCCATATCCCTCCTCCCAGAGGTTTGAAAACACAGATTCAGGGACAGTTTTTTCCCCAGCTGTTTTCGGGCAACTGAACGGTCCTCTCACCAGCTTCAGTGTGGTCCTGCCCTCCAATTTTCCTCTTTGGAGACCTTTGAACTATCTTTGATCACACTTTATCTTGCACTAAATGTTGTGCCCTTTGTCCTGTTTCTGTGCACTATGGATGGCTTGATTGTAATCATGTATAGTCTTTAACTGGATAGCACACAAACAAACTTTTCACCGTACCTTGGTACAAGTGACAATAATAAACTAAACTAAACCTTTCCTATCCACGTCACGTAGAATTTGCAGCTGTTAACTTGTGAAATATTTGGCTTACAACAATTCACAAGAGTGAGGACTCTGCTATAAACTTGGGTGGATCTGTACACTGTAAAAGAGTGCATCCCGTTTAACATTTGATCATAGATTAGAAAAGCTGCAATATGTCCTGCATCTAATGTACTGGTTAATTGGGTGATGTTCTTTTCCAATGCAACAAAAGTGTGTGTTCAATCTTACTACTCCCTCCTCCACATGGAACAGGAATGATGATTTGTTGTTCGTTTAAGACTGCCACTCTCTTGAATTCCTGAAATTGCTGGGCTTTACATAGAAACCTGTTCTGCTATTGTGGTTTCAGTCTGATTGTGATGTGAACAATAACATGATCTAATCTGTCACTCACTGCTTGATTGCTGTGCTGTGGAATGCTGTTTACCCCCATAACCACATTCAATTCTTGTAGACAAATGATAACCATGTCTATCATAGTGGTAATGATTTGGTTGTATCAATAGATGGAAACTTTTTTCAGCAAGGTCCACTGAATGTATGACTGGGTGACCACACGGTCCTATTAAGTCAGGACAATTGTGTCTTTAGGGAATAGTTCCAAAGTCCTATGCTGGATGATCCTTTTGACCCAAAATATTCTGCACATTGGCTTCTCATTTTTGAAGATCATTGGAGAGGACTTGCCATTGTTGGTGGAGTTTCAGGTATATGTTGAAGAACTGAATTTATCAAATTGCAGGCTTTGGGGCAATCAGTAAGTGGGTGCACCTGAATGGCCAAAATCTAAATTCTCTATGGATTTGAACTTGGATATTCCAGTGAGTAATATCATAAAATTCCCCTTCTCTACCTCTGTGAAGCAAAGTAGTAGAACATTTTGTGTTTCCTTCATTATTTTAACATAAGGTCATAAGGAATAGGAGTAGAATTAGGCCATTCGGCCCATCAAGTCTACTCCTCTATTGAATCATGGCTGATCTATCTCTCCCTCCTAACCCCATTGTCCTGCCCTCTCCCCAAAACCTATGACACCTATACTAATCAAGAATCTATCTATCTCTGCCTTAAAAAAATGGCTAAGAATTCCACATTCACCAACATTTGACTAAGGAAATTTCTCCTCATCTCCTTCCTAAAAGAAAGTCCTTTATTTCTGAGGCTATGACCTCTAGTCCTAGACTCTCCCACTAGTGGAAACATCATCTCCACCTCCACTCTATCCAAGCCTTTCACTATTCTGTATGTTTTAATGAGGTCCCCCCTCATTCTTCTAAACTCCCGCGGGTACAGGCCCAGTGCCGACAAACGCTCATCATAGGTTAACCAACTCACTCTTGGGATTATTCTTGTAAACCTCCTCCAGAGCCAGCACATCCTTCCTCAAATATGGTGCCCAAAACTGCACACAATATTCCAAATGCGGCCTTGCCAGCGCCCTATAGAATCTCAACATTACATACCTGTTTTTGTTTCCAAGTCGCCTTGAAATAAATGCTAGCATTGAGTTTCCTTTCTTTACTTCCGATATCACTTGCAGATTAACTTTTTGGGAATCCTGCACCAGCACTCCCAAGTCCCTTTGTACCTCTGATTTTTGGATTCTCACCCCATTTAGAAAATAGGCTATGCCTTTATTCCTACTACTAAAATGCATGACTCCACACTTTGCTACACTATATTCCATCTGCCACTTCTTTGCCCTCTCTCACAACCTATCCAAGTCCTTCTGCAGAGTCCCTGCTTTCTCTACATTATCTGCCCCTCCACCTATTTTCGTTTCATCTGCAAACTTTGCCACAAAGCCTTTAATCCCCTCGTCCAAATCATTAATATACAACGTGAAGAGTAGCGGCCCCAGCACTGACCCTTGAGGAACTCCACTAGTCACGGGCAGCCAACTAGAAAAAGCCCCCTTTATTAGCACTCTTTATCTTCTGCCATCCAGCCAACCTGCTGTCCATGCTAGTATCTACCCTTTGATACCGTGGGCTCTCATCTTCCGGAGCAGCCTAACGTGTGGCACCTTATCAAAGGCTTTCTTAAAATCTAAGTAAACAACATCTACTGACTCTCCTTTGTCTGTCCTGCTATTTACTTCAAAGAATTCCTGCAAATTTGTCCAGCAAGACCTCCCCTTCACAAAGCCATGCTGACTTTGGCCTATTTTATCATGAACTTCTAAGCACTCCGTAACCTCATCCTTTATAATGGACTCTAAAATCTTACCAACCATGGAAGTCAGACTAACCGGCCTATAATTCCCACTATTCTGCCTTGCTACCTTTTTGTGCAGCGAGGTAATATTGGCAATTTTCCAATCACTCTATATATTGTATCTCAGTACATCTGACAATGTACCACGTGCCAGCGACTTGATTTGGTATCCAGTTTTAGATTTTAGTTTCAGAGATACAGCGCAGAAACAGGCTCCTCGGCCCACTGAATCCACACCGACCAGCAATCACCCATTTTAGAATCACTAATTCTATCCTACACACTAGGGGCAACATACAATCTACATACCTACCCATCTGTGGGATGTGGGAGGAAACAAGAGCACCTGCAAGAAACCCACACGATCACAGGGAGAACGTGCAAACTCTGCACAGACAGCACTGGAGGTCGAGATTGAACCCAGGTCTCTGGCGCTGTGAGGCAGCAACTCTTACCGCTGCACCACTGTGGATTTGGCACCGTGTACCAATTGAAGCTGTTTTGGGGGTAAAAAATACTTTAGATTCTTGCAATCTGAACTCCTATGACAACTGAAACACAAACCCTTCCTGCTCCATTCTCATTTCCTTTCTGCATTCTCCGGCAGTAAGGAAATCCAAGGTAGCTGACGAGAAGCGACGGTCGATAGCCAGGCAAGCGCGGGATGACTACAAGCGACACTCCCTGAAGGCGATCGAGAGGGGAAAGGTGTCTGCAATCTCGCAGACCTTTCAAAAGCTCCAGCCTCCAGTGAAACCTCCCATTCCACCACGCAGATTTGCAGTCAATCCCAAGGAGTGCAATGCCAGGTGAGTTACCTGTCAAGCCCCAAGGTGTGACAGTCATGGATATGGTGTAACATTGAATCTTTTAGTACAGTGTCAAACCTCAACCCATTTTGTTTGCAGCTGGTTTTATTTCTTTCAGTGTACTTGCACATGGAATTTCAGAAGGCTGATAGTGTCGGAGCTGCAGGAAAAAATTACCATCCTGTTTAAAATACCATCTTTAAATTTCTGTACATTTTGCTTCCTGTTTTGTTGACTGTGAAAACCTTTTTTAATGTGGCTGGTTCTTGTGCCAGTTTGATAACATTGTGACTGCTGGGGATATTGAGAATGAAAACCTGCACAAACTTGTTCAAATTATCTTGTTGCCAACGATGGTTCTAGAAATGTTCTCAGTAGTAGCAATGTTTTCCTTTTGTCAATTCCAAGTATAGACCATTTAAGGTGGTATCTCTTATGGGTTGGCAAAGTGATGTAGTCGATGGCCATGAACCAACGGTAGCCATGAGCACTAAAGGGGTTTGGGGGAGGCAGGGTGGTGTTGGTGGTGGGGAATGAGGTTGTGGGAGCAACAAAAAATACCCTGCATTTACAGAGGGCCTTCAAAAATGCCATAAACACAGATAGGGTGGTCAAGAAGACCTTTGGTACATTGGCCTTCATCGGTCAGAATATTGAGCGGAGAGGTTGGGATGTTAGGTTACTGTTGTGAAAAACATTGGTGAGGCCACATTTGGAGTATTGTTCAGGTTTGATCATCCTGCTATAGGAAGTGATATTGTTAAGCTGGAAAGAGTGCAGAGAGGATTTACAAGGATATTGGCAGGAATTGAGAGGTTGAGCTATAGGGAGAGGTTTGGCACGCTATGACTTGATTCCAATGAGCGCAGGAGACTGAGGGGTGGTCTTAGAGGTGTATAAAATCATGAGGGGAATAGATAGGGTGCACAGTCTTTTACACATTACTTGAATCAGAACCAGAGGACATAATTTTACAGTGAGATTTAATAGGAACCTGAGAGGCAACACTTTAACAATGTGAGTGGTGGGTATATGGAATGAGCTGGCCAGATGTGGTAGTTGAGGCAGCTACTATAACAACATTTAAAAGATATTTGGGTCCATGGATAGGAAAGTGGGACTAGATGGGACATCTTGGTCGGCATGGGCATGTTGGGCCATAGAGTCTGTTTTGGGTGCTGTATGACTGACTTGTGGCTTATGGGGAGAAGGCAGGAAAATGGGATTAGGAGGCAGACATCAGCCATGATTGAATGGTGGAGTAGACGATGGGCCAAATGGCCTAATTCTACTCCTATAACTTGTGAATTTGTGATTCTAACCCTTGACCTATAAGATATAAGAACATATAAGAAACATATAGGATTATTAAGATTATTAAGGGGTTGGACACGTTAGAGGCAGGAAACATGTTCCCAATGTTGGGGGAGTCCAGAACCAGGGGCCACAGTTTAAGAATAAGGGGTAGGCCATTTAGAACAGAGATGAGAATTTTTTTTTCAGTCAGTGAGTTGTAAATCTGTGGAATTCACTGCCCCAGAAGGCAGTGGAGGCCAATTCTCTGAATGCATTCAAGAGAGAGCTAGAAAGAGCTCTTAAGGATAGCGGAGTCAAGGGTTATAGGGAGAAGGCAGGAATGGGTATTGATTGAGAATGATCAGCCATGATCACATTGAATGGTGGTGCTGGCTCGAAGGGCCAAATGGCCTACTCCTGCACCTATTGTCTATTGACCTGGTTCACTGGAGCAGGCACAGATAAAGTTTGATGTTGAGCCATTTAATGAATGCTTGCAGGTGTACTAACTATGGGTCAGCAAGGAATGATTTAAGCAGCGGCTTATGGAAGAAACAGAAGCTTAGGAAGGAAACATCAGAACCTAAGGGACTATGCAGCTGCTGCACAGCCAACAACAGTGCATCGATTAAAATCTGAAGTGGAATGTGTTGGAGAATGCACGAGAGTTGGGAAGGAGTGAGGTCACAGAAGCATTCTGAAATAGTAATAATACAAAACCTGTTCCTCAACACCAACGGTTTAGACAATACATAACTATTTAATCACAATACATAGACAATACATAACAGGAAATTGATAGGACCACGAGCAACATGGGTTTTCACCCAGTAATCCACAGGTTTGTATTGAGAGAGTGGTAGGTACCAGGATGGATGTAAAATCAAATCTGGGGATTCTTGCTTGCCAAGTTTAGTTTAGAAATACAGCGTGGAAACAGGCCCTTCGGCCCACCAAGTCTGCGCCGACCAGCGATTCCCTGCACACTAGCACTATCCTACTCGCATTAAGGACAATTTACAATTTTTACCAAGCCAATTAACCTACAAACCTGTACGTCTTTGGAGTGTGGGAGGGGAAAACCCATGCAGGTTACAGGGAGAACGTACAAACAAGTACGGACAGCACCCGTAATCAGGATCGAACCCGGGTCACTGGCACTGTAAGGCAGCAACTCTTCCGCTGCGCCACTGTGCTGCCCAAGTTAATCAAAAGCTTTCGCTGCGAGAGAGTTCTGCTGTTCCTTATTTCCCTTTATTTTGTCTTTCATGGCATGAGCGTCTGCCAGCTGGAGATCTGCTCTAACAATCCACTCTCGTATCTCCGATCCCCAGTTGCCTCTTAAGTTTGATGGATGCATTTACTACTCTCAGTCCGTTTCAGGTTCAGATTCACAAAGTCAGGAGTCTGTTTACTGCTGCTCACAGGTACCATATCCTCCAAGCAGAGCCAAACCTATTGTTAGTTTCTTCAAAGTATTTCTCCAAAACTCAGGGTGGTGGGATGGCACAGAGAACATTTAGACATTGGGTTGATTGCATATGGGTGAAATGTATCCAACAGTGAGTGGAAATGAATGCAATGTGTGTGTTTATTGATTTGGGCAGAGAAATAGACCCTTCGGCCCACCAAGCCCATGCTGACCATCGATCACCCGTTCACACGAGTTCTATATTATCTCACTTTCTTATCCACTCCCTGCCCACTAATTGGCAGATTACACGGGTCAATTAACCTGCACATCTTTGGGATGTGGGAGGAAACCGGAGCATCTGGAGGAAACCTCACTCTGAAAATTTACAATGAACATTCACTAATTTCCCCTAACAGCGGTTCAGCAAATCGTGTGAAAAGAGCAGAATTGCTTGAAGGGCAAATTGGAGTTTCTGCAATTGTATTTACTGGATGTTTTAAAAAGGACATCTCGAGGCAGGAAACATAGTGCACTTGGGGCTGAATTCTTAGTTTGGACTGTAAAATTCCCTCTTAACTCGAGCTATTGATTGCACATTTGTACTTTTTCAACATTACAATAATATTTTGTTCCCTGTGGTGAACAAAGCCAGGCTCCCCCAATGAGGTATTGTTGCTTACTTTATTTATATAGTTAAGTAACTGCCTTGGAAAGGATATCCTTTCTAATTGATTCCATTCCACTCTCTGTCACTTTATCGCCCTTTGACATTTTCTAGCAATGCGGAATCTCCCAGCTGCAGATGCTCTCATCTGCTTCTTCCACTTCCCACGTACAAAGATAAAAAGTTTGTCAGATGGCACACTGAGAGCTGCTGCAAACACGCCAACAGTAACTCTGACCAAGCGCAATGCACAGCATTGGACCTCCACTGCTCTCATTTCTCCCTATTCTGTCACTCAGACTGCATGCCTGGAAACTGAGACCCTACAGGCAGTACGACACCAATTAGTGCATGTACAGCAAACAACAGGGCAGCCCAGTGGTGCAGCAGTAGACTCTGGTTCAATCCTGAATGGTGTTCATAAGGTCCAAAATCATAAGGTACAGAGTTTGTATTTTCTCCCTGTGACTGACTGGAGCGGCTAGGCTTGTATACACTGGGGTTTAGAAGGATGAGAGGGGATCTTATCGAAACATATAAGATTATTAAGGGGTTGGACATGTTAGAGGCAAGAAACATGTTCCCAATGTTGGGGGAGTCCCGAACCAGGGGCCACAGTTTAAGAATAAACGGCAGGCCATTTAGAACGGAGATGAGGAAAAACTTTTTCAGTCAGAGAGTTGTAAATCTGTGGAATTCACTGTCTCAGAAGGCAGTGGAGGCCAATTCTCTGAACGCATTCAAGAGAGAGCTAGATAGAGCTCTTAAGGATAGTGGAGTCAGAGGGTATGGGGAGAAGGCAGGAACGGGGTACTGATTGAGAATGATCAGCCATGATCACATTGAATGGTGGTGCTGGCTCTAAGGCGAATGGCCTACTCCTGCACCTATTGTCTATTGTTTTCTCCAGGTGCTCCAGTTTCCTCCCACACCCTGAGGCCATGCAGCTTTGTCAGTTAATTGGCTTCTGTTAATTATAAATTGTCCCTGGTGTGTAGGATAGTGCTAGTGTATGGAGTTATTGCTGTTTGGTGTGAACCCGGGGAGGGAGGGGGGGTCACAGGGCCTGTGTTTCATGCTGCATCTCTAAAGTCTAACCCCCATCACTTGTGAGGGCAAAAATACCTATTGGCATCCAAAGTGTAACAGGCACACAGAGGGTGGTGGGTGCGTGCTGTATCGAACCGGGGTCTCTGACGCTATAAAACAGCAACTCTACCACTGCATCACTTTGCCGCCTAGGCTTGAATATCAGAAAAAAGAAAATTTGAAGCATGTTTTTATCCCTGGAGTGTTATAATGTTGGAAACTGCAACGGAAAGGAGCCCTTGGTTAATGTCATTACCTCTTGTCACCACAGAACAGAAACACTGCCCCAGAAACTGAATCACCACAGCCGGGAAAACATCATCAGATGGTTCAAAGAACAGCAGATTCCTATGCGAGCAGGTTATGAAAAGGACAGCGACGTCATAGCGCCCTGGTTTCATGGTAAGCAGTTGAAATCTTCGCCTTTTAACTCTCTTTTTTTTGTTGTCGTTGCTTTCCTTCCCCTGCCCACTTCCCCAGAGCGGTTGCTCAAGCGTGGGTTGGTTCTGAGAGTTGGTGTCGCTGTTGGCGATTTACTCCTGAAGGAATAATGGTGGGCAGCTTCAGTGGTGGAAGATATTGGCTGAGGGAAGAAAGGGCATTTGGATGAACTCAAAAGCTGCTCCACTGTGTGACTGTTGCTAATGCTTTGGGAATACAAAAATGCTTCTATGTTTCTCACTCATTTTTGGCAGTGTCCGAGTCCAAGGGTAGATGACACAACTTGAATAAAAAGAGAGGAGCGAGCCTCTACCGTCAGAGTAGGGTGGGACAGTGGTGCAGCTAGTAGAGCTGCTGCCTCACAGCACCAGAGACCCCAGTTCGATCCTAACCTCAGGTGTTCTCTGTGTGGAGTTTGCACATTCATGTGTAGGAAGGAACTGCAGTTGCTGGTTTAAACTGAAGATAGACACAAAAAGCCGGAGTAACTCAGTGGGTCAGATAGCTTCTCTGGAGAAAAGGAATTGGTGACATTTTGAATCAAGACCCTTCTTCAGACCCATTCATGTAATCATGTGGGTTTCCTGTGAGTACTCTGCTTTCCTCCCACATCCTAAAGATGTGCAAATTTGTAGATTAATTGACCTCTGTCAATTGCTCCAAGTGTGATGGGAACGGATGCAAACGTGGGATACTGTGGCCAGTCCATTGAGTTTCTGGTTGATGTTGATAGTGGGAGTCTGCAATGGTAATATCACTGAATATCAGGTTATGTGCACTATTGTTTGAGGTGGACCTTTTATTTATATTATGGTGCAATTATTACTAGCCACTTGTCAGCACAAGCCTACATATTGTTTGGGTTTGCTACATGCAGCTATACTGCTTCACTTGCAAATGGAAAAGACTAATGCATAGTCATTAGGAGACTGCCCAGTTATGAGCCTAAGATGAAAGGAAGGTCATCTGTGTGGAGTGTGCATGTTCTCCTTGTGACCGTGTAGGTTTCCTCTGGGTGCTCCAGTTTCCTTCCACGTCCCAAAGATGTGCACGTTTGTAGATTAATTGACCTGGGTAAAGTTGGCCCACGTGCGCAGGGAGTGGATGTGGAAATGGGATAACATAGAACTCGTGTGTGATCGGGTGACCAATGGTCAGCATGGGCGTGGTGGGCCGAAGGGCCTGTTTCCATGTTGCATCGTCGCTAAGATACTGTCTTTGAGCTCCTCTTATTAACCGTAATATTTCTGTCAATGGTGACCCTCAGATTGTTTGTAGGATACTTTGTGATGGTTACACCAATGAATAAAAAATGATAGATAACAGTTGTTTTAGTCCTAGGGGATACAGCATGGAAACAGGCCCTTTGGCCCACTGAGTCCATGCCGACCAGCGATCACCCCACACACTAGCTCTATCCTACACACTAGAAACAATTACCAGAAGCCAATTAACCTATAAACCTGTACTTTGGAATGTGGGAGGAAACCGGACCACTCGGAGAGAACCCATGCGGTCCTAGGAAGAACATACAAACTTCGGACAGGCATCACCCGTAGTCAGGATCAAACCGGGTCTCTGACTCTGTAAGGCAGCAACTCTACTGCTGCACCACTGTGCATCATTAGCCATGGGTCATTGGGTTTGGTTTAGAATGTTCTCTGGATATTATTAAGCTGAAAGGAGTAATGTGGTAAACTTATAACTTGTTACATTCATTAAAACCACGTGATATTACTCAGTGAAACGTTCTGAACTATCATTCCTGAGGTGTACCTTGGTGCCGAGTCTCTAACCTGTACAATTTACCTCTATACTCAAAAATGCCTGCGGCCAAAGACTACAAAAAATATTGAATTAGTGGGTAAAATTTATAAAGGGGAGAATGCCGAGACACGTTTTTAAAATGTTAGGCTCCAACTAAAACAACTTTATATTTGTGTTTTTAAGTTTTGTGACTTTTTTTAACGAAAATGTGCGTCAAGAAATTCAAATGTAATCCTCAGTCTGAAAAAGTGAATAAAGGGCATTTTCTTGGCGATGTGCTGTCATGTGATGGAAAGTTTCTATTTCCATGCTAGTAAAATTCAGATCTGTTAATTTATTTAAGGAAGTCAACCATTTTGGAGACATCGATGCCAGGTACACACCCTTGATTTAAGGATTTAGTCCCATTACTGAATCTTGTGCTTTTTTTCCCCCGCTGTTCATACTTTGCCAGCCTGTGTGTTTCACTCAAACATTTGGTGAGTTCTGCCACCATCCCTGCCCTTATTCCCAAGTTGCTGAGGCAAATGGACATGATTAAATTGCTCCTGTGAAAGGAATCTCCAACTTGGCAGCCAACTTGGAATGGTCCATGGGACCAGCGATCCATCATGGATGCTTTGAACACTGGCAGGCGGCACGGTGGCACAGCAATAGAGTTGCTGCCGTACAGCGAATGCAGCGCCTGAGACTCGGGTTCGATCCTGACTACGGGCGCCGTCTGTACGGAGTTTGTACGTTCTCCCCATGACCTGCGTGGGTTTTCTCCGAGATCTTCGGTTTCCTCCCACACTCCAAAGACGTACAGGTATGTAGGTTAATTGACTGGGTAAAAAATGTAAAAAAATTGTCCCTAGTATGTGTAGGATAGTGTTAATGTGCGGGGATCGCTGGGCGGCACGGACTCGGTGGGCCGAAGGACCTGTGTCCGCGCTGTATCTCTAAATCTAAAAAAAAAACAGGTATTGACGTGTGGAGTATTGCCAGTTTCTCTGCAGTCATTCTTGGTTATATATTAATTCACCAGTTACTCTGGCTTTAGGTTCAATCAAGGAAAAGACATGGGCCTCATTAGTCCATAGTTTATCAAATTAATTAATGGCATATATCACTTTAATGTCCCTCAATGTCTTTCCTTGCTACCAATTCCTCCCAGGAACTGGTGGAAATATTATTTTTCATTTCAAAAGCTTTTCCTGTACTTTTTGAGTCAGTCATATAGTATGGAAACAGATCACTTGGCTCAAGTTGCCTAGGTCGACCAAGATGCCCCACCTATATTAGTCCCATCTGCTCGTGTTTGGCCATAATCCCTCTAAACTTTGCCTGTCCAAATGTCTTTTAAATGGTGTTCTTGTCAATCACCGCTTCAATTACCACCTCTGCCAACTAGTTCCAAGTCCCCACTACCCTATGTGTGGAAAAATGGTCCCTCGGGTTCCTATTATATCTTTCCCCTCGCACTTAACCTGTCCTCTGGTTCTTGATTCTACTCTGGGTAGAAAACTCTTTGCATTCATCCTATTTCCCTCGTGATCCTATACCCCTCTGAAATCACCCCTCAGCCTCCTGCTCTCCAAGGAATAACGTCCTAACCTGCCCATCATCTCCCTGTAGCTCATAAAAACCTATGTAGGGCTAGGAAAGGACTGTAGATGCTGGTTTACACCAAAGATAGACACAAAATGCTGGTGTTACTCTGCAGGTCAGGCAGCATCCCTAGAGAAAAAGGAATAGGTGACGTTTTGGGTCGAGGCCCTTCTTCAGACCAAAACTAAAGTTATGTTTGATATGTTATACTTAATTCCTTCACAATCTATCTAGATTGTGAACAGCTAGGGCTCCAGAACCAGTCCCTGCAGCAGCCCACTAGACTTGATAATGAGCATTTATACGTGCTGTTTTCTGTCCATTAACCAATTCTTAGACCGTCAATAAAACCGTTCCAATCTTGCATGTGCTAATTAATGACGTAGTGTGGCAACTTTTCATAAGTCATCGGAGTAGAATTAGGTCATTCAGCCCATCAAGACTACACTGCCATTCAATCATGGCTGATCTATCTTTCCCTCTCAACACCATTCTCCTGCCTTCCCCCATAACCTTTTATTGAAAGCTTTCCGAAAATGTAGTAACATAATGTCCTTGATATGCCATTATTACTAATTTTGCATATTTTTAAATTTCAGCATGTTTTAACTTAAATCATTTACCAATGAATCAATGATGGTAATTCTCTTCAAACTTGAATATTCCAATGTTTTTCCCCAAAAAATTAACTTGTATGTAGAATTTTACATGGGGTGATTGTCATTTGGCCCATCATACCTGTACGAGTTAATGGGATTCCTTTTAGAAAGGTATTTTTAAAATATTTGCTTACTATCTCTTCAGGCAGTGCATTACAGATCACAAAATTCTTCAAAGATGAAGAATAAATCTCATTTCCTCCCCAAATCTTGGATGGAAAATTTGACACTGCATCAGAAAACAAGTCACTGTTGTGTTTTATTGCTTTGGAGGAAATATACAGTGGATTTCTCAGGGGTTAGGTCATGGATCGCAGTTTTTCCTTGGAGACACAAGGAACTGTAGATGCTGGAATGGTGTGTAAAACATATTGCTGGAGTAATTCAGTAGTTCAGATAGCATCTCTGAAGACTTGGATAGGCAATGTTTTGGATTGGGCCCTTCAGACTCTAAAGACTCTTCAGACAAGGCCTGTTGATGTCCTCCAGAGATGCTGCCTGACCCGCTGAGTTACTCCAGCACTTCACTTTGTGTACTATTCATGTTTTTTCTTGTGTATTTTAATAATTTGGTTGTCCAGACTTATTTTCCAAATCTGCAGATGTCCCAAAAACTCAGATGATGAAACGGTGAGGAGGATAGTGGAGAAACCAGATGCTGGAATCTTGTATGTAGCAACAAAAAACTGCTGGACAAACTCAGTTCTCAGGCAGCCCTTGAGAGAAATGGACAGATGACATTTCAGGTCAGGACTCTTCTTCAGATGGATCCATCCTTTTGAAAAAGGGTCCTGATTTGAATCCAAAATGTTGTCTGTCCATTTCTCTCTACAAATGTTACCTGGCCTTCTGAGTTCCTCTAGCAGTTTATTTTATGTAGTGAACAGGATAGTGGTGGACTTCAAGGCTAGTTGATTGGGTAGATTGCTTTCAAATTAATCTTTATGCGGAAATACGTGAATACTTTGGAAGGAAGAATTAAGTTAAATTCAGTGCTGTATTCTGAGACTACTGTAAATCTGATTTCCCCATGCCAACTCCTGATGTTGGAAGCCATTTTTGCTTTCTCGACTCTTTGTATCTTAAGTTTATTTAAGGTGGCTGGGAATTGCCAGTAACACTTTTATTCCAGGTAGTTTGGGATCCTGTGCTTTGGATATTGTGTAACTTGGTATGGTCCATGGCCATAAATCACTGGCTGTAACCACTAAGTATCAATTCATTTTCAGGCATTGTAACCAGGCAAGAGTCTGAGGAGCTCCTAAATAAGGAGGAAAATGGGTCATTTCTAATCAGAATCAGCGACCGGATGATTGGTTACTGCCTGTCGTACCGAAGCAGTGAAGAGATCAGGCACTTCCTGATCGACTCCTCCAAGGACTCGTACACATTCTTTGGTGTAGACCAGTTGCAGCATGCAACCCTCGCTGACATGGTGGAGTACCACAAGGTAGGAGCTGCTCTCAACGAGGCTCATGAGATATAATGTTGCAGCACAGGAGGCTACTTTCCCCTTTGCATCTGTGCTGAGTCTCTCTTTCCCATCCTCCTCCCCAGTCCACTCACCATGTTGGTTCCTTCTCTTCAATGCCTTGGTCTATCTGTGCCTCCCAGAGGTTCTGATTATCCTGCACTCTGCCACTTGCATCCATCCTCATCCACGTCCTACACTCAGTGACCTCTTGTTTCCTTTGCTGCTGCCTCCAATTCCTCTCCTCTCCAGGCAAGCAGTCACTCTTGCCCTTCAATGACATTTGTCATTGCTCTAAAATGACTGCTGATAATTACTGCAGGGTATTGCGGAAACAATAGTAGCAACTACAATTCTTTTCATTGGTTGGTAAATTTCCATATTGGAAGATGTTCAGGAGACAATACCTGTCAATGATTGAATGAGAAATGAAACAAACAAAGAGTTGGGCAGAGTTAGCAATGGTTGGGATGTAGACCGCGGTCAAGACTGTACAGAGGATAGAAAGGCTCCAGTCTGGTCTTCAATTTAATATTGATTGTCTAGCAGCATCTTCTTAAGATGCCTCTACATCTTTTCCACACAGTGACAACCATCCATTTAATATTTCTAAAACTGCACAAACATGTCCTCAAAAGAAATGGGAGCCTGTTAAGCTGCAAAATGAAGCTCATGGAACTTCCCATCAAATCCATTCTAGATGTAATCTTTCAGGAAGACTCCGTTCTTGGTCATCTCTGCCAGTATCCCCACTAAATTCCAGCAAACAAGTATTCCAACTGCAGCCACTCCGATCCAAGACAAAATTAGTTATATTCATGATGTTACAGTAACTAGTTTGGGTTGGATTCCATTTTAAGACCATTAAAATCAGGAACAGCAGGAGGCCATTCTGTTCTGCCATTCAGTAGGATAATAGCTGATCTCATTTCTCAAGTCCATTTTCTTTTATTTTCTCAACTCTTGATGTTTAGTTCGGTTTATTATTATTATTATCATAGGTACTGAGGTACAGTGGAAAGCTTTTTTGTTGTGTGCTGTCCAGTCAGTGCAGACTATACATGATTTCCAGCTTTTGATGTCTATACATGATTACAATCAAGCCATCCACAGTGGTACTGATACAGAACATGAGAATAACGATTAGTGCAAGGTAAAGTCCGATTAAAGATAGTCCGAGGGTCTCCGATGAGGTAGATGAGGACTGCTCTCTAGTTGGTGTTAGGGTGGTTCAGTTGTCTTGAAGATGATACCTGACCGATGTTTTAAAGGCAAAATGTCGGGGAAGTAAATTACAGCTTTTAAGTGTTGCCGTTAACCTCTTCCTATCAAAGTGTGTGTGAAAGTTTAGAGGTATGAAGTAATATTGAATCTCATCTGTGATTTGAAGAGTGTTGTATATTTTGAATGTTTTGAATATAACCATAGTTTCGGCTACATGCAGTGAGTTTTCTAATCTTGAACCTTTTCTCGTGGCAGGATGAACCCATCACATTAGTAGGCGCTGAACTCTTGCGTGAACCCTGTGGCCAGCAGAGGTTGCCTCCGGACTATGCCTATCTTTTCAACTGAGTCCTCTGGAAGCCAGGAACATCCAACCACAACCATTGTTGTCAGTCTTCAAGGTGTTCACGTTAGCGAGAGATTGAGTGAAGTTACTGGGCCCAGTAATGATATTGTACTTCCTTTGAGAAGATTTTACATTGTGCAAAAAGAAAAAAAATCAATTGGAGTCGAAGTAGGCAGTATTTACTCACTTTTCCAATTTTTAAGAACGTTTACATTTTGAGTTCATTGCTGTTACTTTATTTTTTGAAGGGCCAGGATATTTGTTTTTTATGCTGTGCAACTGATATATTACAGATCATGAATTCTTTGTGGAGAATTTAAAGTAAATAATACCAGCTGTTCTTAAAAGTACATGTATTTTACTAATAGAAGCACATATATTGTAAAGTTGATTCATTTGTATCCTGCCCTCTTGTCAATTGACAGGGTTATTAGTGATGCAAGCCTCTTAATCTTGTCATTATATTGTGAAAGAAATGTATTTTCATACAGCTGCCAATTTTAAAAATGCACTGTGCTGTCTGCATGATTTATGAAAATAAAGGGAAGAGCATTCTTGATAGTTAAGGAAGCTAATTTCTAAACTTTACCCAGTTGGTTCAAGTTTCCAATTACTGTTATACTTTGTATTTAATAAAGTGAAACTCTGACTAGCTAACCTTTTTGTTAAATGCCTAGACTTTAAAATCGGCAGCAAGACTTTCCCTGCAATGACAGAAGTTAAGGAGAGATCTGATAGGAGTGTATTAAGTTTTGCAAGGTATAGATAGGGTAGACAGTCAGAATCTGTTATCTAGGGTGGACATGTCAAAGACTAGAGGGTGTAACTGTAAGGTGAGAGGGGCAAAGTTTAAAAGAGGTGTATGGGGCAAGTTTTTTTGGGTTTTTTTTGTTACACTACATAGTGGGTGCCTGGAATGTGTTGCCAGTGGCAATGGTGGAGGTAGATAGTGGTGTCTTAAGAGGCTTTTAGATTGGAACATGGATGTGCAGGAAATGGATCATGTGCAGGCAGATGAGATTAGTTTATCGACATGCTAGGCTCGAGCATCGTGCAACAAAGGGCTTATTCCTATGCTGTACTGGTCTATGTTTTATTTTCTTAAGGCTGATCCACAAGGAAGGTATTTAGTTAATTTGCAGTTCACTGAGTTGCATTCAATCCTTGAATGGCCTGATTCCACACCATCTCTAAACTAAACTGGAATCTGTTGGCTAAAGGTAGATGGAGCCAGACTGCAGGTCCCTAAAGTGATCTATGGCCTAACGATGGAAGCATAATATGGGTCATCTTCGGAACAATTATGTCATTGTGCTGCTGTGGGATTTCATTGCAGGTGGCAATTTCAAGGATCCTGTGGCATCTGTAACATTATATTGCAGCCTTCATTAATACAGCTTAAATCCATACTTGCAGCTGGTTGCACCTCTGCATTCCCCACCAATTAGTAGTAATGACTGATGAGCTGTATTGAAACTGCGTTGGTGGGAGAGGCGCAACGCAGTCATAATTGTTTGACATGGAGCGGCACTGGAATAAACCTAGATAAAATAGATGGGCTGACATCGAGTGAAAATGGAAAATTACAGCAGAATTCAGAAAATGGTGGAGAAACACAGCAATTTGGGTTGCATCTGTGGATCCTGACTATCTGACCATTTGATCCAACTTTCATCAAATATGCCAACTTCATAAAGAAAATGATGGCTCGCCAAGAAACGGAGATCCAGGAAGTAAATGGCTCAGTGCCCTTTTCCAACATTTTCTGCCTTTTTTAGTTACATTTTAGGGGTATGCCACTGTAACATCCGGAAGAATTTTAGTGATGAAGAAAGGTTTCTCTGAAAATAAATAACAACCATTTCCATTAGTTGAAAGCCAACTCCAATGTGGAGAACAGTGTTTATACATTTATTGTGAAACCTGTTCACTGTTCAGCATTTACAAAAGCCAAAAAGCACAACTGTAGCTTGTCCAAATTCAATAACTGTACAGATTTAAAGTGACATAAATTATTCATCTTTTGACATGTGATACAAGAGAAATATGCAGAACAGAAAAATAAAATGTAACTTTAAAACTCAAGCAAATTCTTCTGCATGGAATTTGGTAGGGCTGGGCTATTTTTGTTTGGATCCATGAACAATCGACCAAGCTTAAAAGCACCTGTAGACAGACATTGCACCATGAGGGGTTGCTTGAGTATGTTACTGTTGTCTAAAAAAACATGTCCATTGCCTTAAAGCTCAGTCTCTGTCCTTGTGTGTGTTTCCTGAAAGGTTTTAGCTTCTTAATCATGAAAATTTACCGTGTGAAACATTAGCCGACTCAAAAACATGAGACAATTCATAAGTTTTGTTATATTTTAAGTCGTTTTAGCTCCAGCTGACAGTCCATAAATCTGTCTCATCAGTCAATATTGCAAGGCTTCAATGACCTTGGCCTTTTCTATTTCGTGCAGTAGTTGTCACATGACCATCGTTGGTGGAATTTGGTTTCCACAAACAAGCAGCCGAGTGTGAGAGGCATAGGAGCTGAGAAGCAGAGTATAGAGGTCCTTCTGTCTTTGAGGCACAAATACATTCCTGCAGCATTTCAATCACAAGACATTTCTAATGTAGTCATGGGGTTCAGAAGCCAGCTGGAAATGAACAGAGTAAAGCCCAGTCAACAGATGGTCAATTATGCATGTGGAATGTACACTGGGTGGGTCACATTGAGCAAACAGAAAGTTTGTGCTGTGACCTCAGACCAATGCATCCTGACCTAAGGTGCATGACTACTGGGGATTGGGAATGAGGGGTGGCTAAAGATTCCTGGGAGTCCATGATGTTTTCATTAAATTGAGGTAAAGCAGGGAGAACATGAAAGTGTAAATAAAATATTCTCAGCCACTTGGTTACTCTAGCTGTTGTGCTGTAGAAACTCTATGAAACGATCAACAGTGATGTTATAGAGTTTTTTTTTTCCAAAAGTGGTGGGTGTCTAGAACATGCTTTCAGGGGTGGTGATGAAGGCAGAGATGAGTGTGGCGATTCAGATGCATTTAAATAGGCACATGGATACGGAGGGATACAGCACAGTGGCGCAGTGCCAGAGACCCGGGTTCGATCCTGACTATGGGTGTTGTCTGTACGGAGTATGTATGTTCTCCCTGTGACCGCATGGGCTTTCTCCAGGTGCTCCAGTTTCCTTCCACAGACATACAGGTTTGTGGTGAATTGGCTTTGGTAAAATTGTAAATGACCCCTCGTGTGTAAGATCCCTAGTGTGTAGGGTAGTACGACTGTACAGGATGATCACTATGAACTTACTGGGCTGAAGGGCCTGTTTCTGCACTAACTCAAGATAAAGTCTAAAGGATCATATCCAGGCAAATTAGATTAGTTTTTCTTAACATATTCAGCACAGACATTATTGGCCAGACTGTTCTATGTTCCAAGGGGGCTAAGGCGTGTATAGTTGATCAAATGTGAACAAGTATGTTCAAGTAAAGTTGGCTATGGAGTCAAGTGCAATAACTAGGATAAATGCCAATTATGATTTCAATATTAAAGAAGCTTTTGTGTAATCACTGTAACCTGAAACCATGCTGCCTTATTATTGAAAGTGTGGATTGTAAAGGCTTTTGATTAAGAAAGTAGGGAGGCATTTCTATTTGATAGAAACAGCCAGTAAATGAAAAGCTTAGATTTAAGATAAATGTAAATGCCATGACTTTCAAATTAAATACACCAGGCTGTTAAAAGCAATTTCATAAAGTATGTATCAAATTAACTTTGAAAGTTAAAGGGAAATTTTGTGGAGTATTGAGGGCAGAGGGAGTGCAACAAATTAAATAGATCTTAAACTGAATGGTCTTTTGTAAGTTCCCATGTTTCAATAAGACAGGAATCTATAATCTAGATATTTGAGAAATCTTTGGTTCGGAAGTGAGGATGGTGTATAATGTGGGTACATCTTTAACTAAATTAAATTAAGAATTCCCAGCCCTAAAGTTTAAACATATTTCAAACACAATTCATGTAAACATGATACTTTTAGCAACAAAGCAACAATTCCAAAGATATGAACAGCAATCCACAGACCTGATAAATCATTTTACATTACTGTACAAGTACTGCATAGATTTTAGTTATTAACATATTTGGTCCAAGGTAATTTACAAAACTCATTTAGTATGCTTTAAACCCCCCCCCCCCCTGGATTTATTTTGAGTCAAACCTTGTCAATCTCTCCTCGTCCTGTCCACCCTTCCCTTTCTACCCTCCATCCTCAGCAGTAATATTGAGCAGTTTGTTTTAAAGGAGAAACTTGTAGGGCTGCTCAGTTGCCCGTGATTGAGATTAATGGGAGTCGATACATGGGCAATGTTCTCCATGCATAAGGAATAGTATGGTACATGCCTGAAAGTACTTGCCCAGCCTAGAGGTAAGGTAGTGATGAGAAATGAAAGGGTCAAAGCCTAGAGGTAAGGTAGTGATGAGAAATGAAAGGGTCAAATGGAAATCTTGCCCTCCATTGGGAGTTTCCTCAGAAGTCACTATTGCTATCATGCCTTAAGAAATCAAAGTTTATCCACAGTGATAATTAGCTGGAAGAATAAAGGTTCCATTTTTACATAAATATTGAAAATCACAATTGTAAAGTGCAAATGGGACTTAATGAGAGTGGGATTAAATCACACAGCCTTTGGTAACAATTTATGGTTTCCTCTCCCTCTTCTCCTGAGAATCAGTACAAAAAAAATCGCGATCATGGTCCCAGTAAACATTTGTTCCCAAGGAGGCTTTCTCCTTCCTGTAAATCTCAAACCAGAGGGCCTGGATTTTGCTGGTAACAACAGCATATTTAAGTGTCTTTAAAGAAAAGCTGCCCACAATTAAAAGTTCATAAGTTATAGGAGCAGAATTAAGCCATTTGGCCCATCAAGTCTACTCTGCTATTCAATCATTGCTGATTAATCTTTCCATCTTAACCCCATTCTCTTGCCTTCTCCCCATAATCCCTGACACCCGTACTATTAAAGATCCTGTCTATCTCCGCCTTAAAAATATCCATTGACTTTGCCTGCAGCTGTCTGTAGCAATAAATTCCACAGATTCACCACCCTCTGACTAAAGAAATTCCTCCTCATCTCCTTTCTAAAGGTATGTCCTTTTATTTTGAGGCTGTGGCCTCTGGTCCTAAACTCTCCCACTAGGGGAAACATCCTCTCCACTTCCACTCTATCCAGGCCTTTCACTATTTGCAATTACTCTACGATATGTACCATGTGGATTTGGGGCACTTTCCAAAGGTTGCTAGCAGACACCAACATGGGATCAATGGCATCCACATGACCGATGGCATCAAACACACAGAGTAACCATTCACATGAAGATTTCTCAGACACCAAGCCAAGTACTAAATGTTTTTAGTTTGTAGAGAATGTGTTAACATAGGGCTAGTGTGAATGGGTGATGGGTGGTCAGCATGGACTGGATGGGCTGAGGGACCTGGCTCCGTGCTATATCTCTAAACTATAAATCTACACCAGTCATTCCTCTATATTAGTTTCACTGCACTGCAGTTTTGTTAATGAGTCATCTACTTTTTTGCTTTACACACTGCAGTGTCTAGAAGTTATGAAGCAAAGACGCAAAAGTGCAATAGAAAGTTCAGAGAAAGGATCTATGTCTCATAATCAATAAACCCTACACAATACTTTGGACTGGAAATATTTCCGATTTGTCTTGCTCCAAGGGGAATAGGCTCACTGTGTGGATCCTTTCACCCGGATGCACAGAATATGAACCTCACTTGTCTCGAGTCTGCCTTGCAATACTTTAAAAATAAGCTCTACACTTTTGGTTTCCACTTAACACTTGATAATATTTTGTGGTAGCTATTGATATGGAGTTGATCAAAACAATCTTGATTAAAAAAACAGAGACCTGCAAAGTAGACTAGATAAGTGGGTGGCACAGTAGTAGACCTGCTGCCTTACAGTGCCAGAGACCCAGGTTCAATCCTGACTACGAGTGCTGTCTGTACAGTCTCCCATGGGTTTTCTCCGGGTGCTCTGGTTTCCTCCCACATTGCAAAGAAGTCCAGGCTTGTAGGTTAATTTGCTTTGGTAAAAATTGTAAAAATGTCCTCGTGTGTTGGATAATGCTAGTGTGCAGGTGATCACTGGCTGGTGCAGATGCAGTGGGCCGAAGTGGCCTGTTCCCGCGCTGTATCTCTAAAGTCTAAAGGATGACTTTGAAGGCAATTTCATGGCTTTCGTAGACTGGCTCCAATCACTGTGCAACAATGCCAGTGAAAGTAGTTAGAGGAAGTCATGTGTTAGCTCACTTCAAGGGCAAGCCAAGATATCTGCCCCGTGGCCATGCCAACATACTTCCCTCAATCACTACCTGTAGTTCATACATTCAAATGTGTAAAAATTCATTAAATAATAATGAGCACTTTGAAGTAAATCAAAGCCCAGGAAACAGGACACTCTGGGAGATTGTAAGGTGCTTTCCAAAATGCACATTTTACTTTTAGAGCCTGCTATTCAGACTCCACCTTGGCCAACATGTCCAGTTCTGATCCAGTGACACCAAGAGGCATTTAATTCCCAAAGGCGATGCAGGGAAACGAACCAAGACATTGTCCTATTGTCAACGATTAAGATGGTGGCTTAAGGAAACTTATGCTCTACAGCCTGAAAATGTCATGAAAAGCTGACCTCACAGAGGTGCTACTGGGCCAGCAAAATAAATAAAGTGAATTAAACTGGGACAAAGGGACATATGGGAAGTTCTTTAAAACTAGTGTTGAGTAGGATCACGGAGAGCGCTACATCGTGTTAAACTAGCTCAAGTTAAATTGACTTCCTCCCCCATGTTATTCATCATTGGCTTAGGTGACTATATCAGACCCCAAAAGTTTGGATCACTCCTCAGACTAAATCTTTGATTAAAAAGGACTTCTTCGCCTTTCATAGAATACACCCCACACATGTTGTGTTGTAATTATAAATAACTTCAAGTGCCACCATCCAATTCAGTGTCTCACATTAGCAGAGGAATTTCCTTGCATTAATCTCAGAGGACTGGATGTTGGGATCTGCAAATACCACCCGCATAGTTCTGACCAACACTGCAGAGAAGCATTGAATGCAACATCACAGAGAGGTCCGGCCGTACTCTCTGTCCGAATTGTTGCAGAAACCTGCTTCCATCCTGGATCTTCGCCAGTGTTTGGTGCTTGATGCGAAAGGCAACGTGGCCAAGGCTCCTCTTTATGTTTTCTTCGTGTTGACCTTGTGTCGCTCTTTGCGCAGATGTGCTTCGATCTCGTGCCGGAAGACCAGCATTCCCAGCTGTCCATGTGAAGCCTCGTTCATGGCCTTGGACTGCATGCACATGCGATACTGCTCGGGGGTCAGCTCGTCCACGCACCGCTTCTCGTGCCACAGGTGGAAGAGTCCGCGGACTGGCGTCCGAACCACTATCAGATCGCTGTGGAGGTACTTGCGGTAGAGGTGAACGTCCTCACCTCCCCAGCCTTTTATGTCCAAGTCAAAGCCACCTACAAGAATAGATGATCCAAATGTTCAATCATTATGTGATCAAGTGAAAGCAAGAAAGGTTTGCACGGCTTACACGAATCCTCAGACAACAAACCTGAGCGTTAGGTTATAGCAAGGCAAGGAAATCTATTACGACGAAATGGGCAGAGATATGGAAATATGTTTTTCAGGGGAACTTTGCTTTTTAGGCCAAACATCCAAGCATCCAATTATTCAATGGCTGTTTCTTAATACTTTACCCAACAAAATTTATCTTTAAAATTTGAAACAACTAAACATTCCTAGACTTTTGTGTGAAAGCAACTTCCAGATTACTCCTAGCCCAACATCTTTCAAAATATTTCCAGACTTTGATCTGAATGTTATGCGCCCTTATTCTAGATTGCCACAGCAGAACAGGCATGTAGTTATGCAGGGAATGGAGGGATATGGATCACATGCATGCAGAGGAGATTAGTTTACCTTGGCATTAGATTTGGCATGGACATTGTGGGTGAAGTGCCTGTTCCTGTGCTGTAATGTTCTATGGTATCAATAGTTTCTCTGTATCTACCTTAATGAATCGTTTTGTTATTTTAAGCAATTCCATTGAATGTCAAAGACAAACACCTAGTTTATCTAAATGGTCCTCATAATTTAATCCTTTAAAGTGTCGGCATCCTTCTACTGAATATATAATCACCCTTTTCAGGGTCCATATCGATGGTTTAATTAATCAATCATGATTGTCTGGAATCAATATGGAGTTTTGTTATTTCCTCAATTCTCAATCCCCTCTCTTGTCTGGCAGAGGGTACAGAAGCTTGAAAGCATGCACCACCAGACTCAGGAACAGATTTTTTCCTAATTATCAGACTTTTGAATGGTTCTTCCATAAGCTGGGGTACAGTCCGACTCACTTCTGCTCCATTCCACATAACAAAAGCTTGTTACTGTACCTCTCGGTACACCCGACAATAAACTACGCTAAATTGCGGACATTGGACTTTGTCTCTGGAACAGGTGCACTACAATGCTGAAAACTATATTCAGCACTGTATTTGGTTGAATTTAGTTTATTATCACATGTATATTGAAAAGCTTCTGTTGCGTGCTAACTAGTCAGGGGAAAGACTATATATGATCACAATCGAGCCATCCACAGTGTAGTTACATGATAAAGGGAATAATGATTAGTGCAAGATGAAGTCCAGTAAAGTCCGATTAAAGATAGTCTGAAGGTCTCCAGCGAGGTAAATAATACCTTAGGACTGCTCTCTAGTTGTGGTAGAAGGGTTCAGATGCCTGATAACAGCTGGGAAGATACTGTCCCTGCACCTTTCCCTTTGCTCTATTTGTACTTGTGTTTGGATTGATTGTATTTATGTACAGTATTATCTGATTGTTTGAAGAGCATGCAAAACAAAGCCTTTCAGTGGACCTCGGTACACGTGACAATAATAAACCTAAAGCTATATTGTGAATACTCCTGCGAAGAGGTTTGATTCTCAAATCATTTGTAGGCAATTATATGGCCAATGCCATTTCCTCTCACATACTGTGGCTTGTGTAATGTTTCCTTCCTCTCCAACACTTACACCAGAATTGATCAGGAAATTGAGTTTTTAAATAAACAGTAAGAGGGAGAAATTTCAATGGGTACATCATGCACGGCCCAAAAAATCCCACTCTTATTATTATTTTTCATATTTCAGATACAGCGCGGAAACAGGCCTTTTCGGCCCACCAAGTCTGCGCCGCCCAGTGATCCCCGCACATTAACACTATCCTACACACACTAGGGACAATTTTTACATTTACCCAGTCAATTAACCTACATACCTGTTGTACGTCTTTGGAGTGTGGGAGGAAACCGAAGATCTCGTAGAAAACCCACGCAGGTCACGGGGAGAATGTACAAACTCCTTACAGTACAGCACCCGTAGTCAGGATCGAACCCGAGTCTCCGGCGCTGCATTCGCTGTAAAGCAGCAACTCTACCGTTGCGCCACCGTGCCGCCAAGTCTTTAACATATCATAATGGTTCATTTCCCGTATGGTCAAGTAGCAACATTCATGTTTCGGAGTTAGAAAGTCATGGGTGCAAAGCCCACTCTGAGGTTCTGCATACAACTTTATGGCTGAGGGTGCAGTGCTGGGAGAGTGCACCACTGTTTAGGGCCCAGAAATAGAGAACTGCAGATACTGGTTTACAAAACAAACAAAGTGCTGGAGTAACTCAGCAGGTATGGCGACATCTTTGGTGAACTTTGGTAGGTGACGTTTTAGGTCGGGACACTCCTTCAAACTGATTAAGGTGGGGGGAGGGTGGGGCAGGACAAAATCAGGCAAGTAATAGAAAGATAGAAATGATGGGGGGTGAGAGGGTTGACAGGCAGATGGCTGGACAAAGGGCAGAGATGAAAAAACAGAAAGTGGGACACCAAAGGATTGAAGAGTTGCAGATTGTGAAGCAATCCTCAAAGTGTCGCTATATAAATGCAGATGCCTTAAGTTTTCATTGAGCAGTAAGCCCAATCTACTTTGAAACTCTGAGGGGAAAGTAGAAAAGTATAGAGAGACTCCAAACCTCTTAATTTGTTGATCTGCTCTCAGTAGAGATCCTCACAAACCTATTCACAACATTCTGTCAGGGCAGTCCAAACCACTCAAGGCCATATCCATCACTACAGCAACAATGCAGTAGGTGGCAGTCTTGATACTAGTTGAAGAACAGATTTCTTGTGCAGACACTTTTCTGAAAGGAAGCCATTGATGCATTCATTCACTTACCGATATTGATGAAGTCTGATCTGTACTGGCAGGTCATTCCAAAGCCAAAATCTCTCCAGAAGCCAGAATCCTTTTTAATCACCTTTAACAAAATGAAAGAAGGCAATTCATTATTATTTCGCTTGTTTAACAGCTTCATCTTCTTCACCCTTTCAGGATGCCAGAAATGTAAATTGTGCCTTTCCACTAATAAAGTCTAAAATCTAACAAGATGGCACAGTGGCACATCTGCTGCCTCACAGCGCCAGAGACCCAGGTTCAAACCTGACCTCAAGTGTTTGCATGTTCTCCCTGTGACCGCGTGGGTTTATTCCCACATCCCAAGATGTGCGGGTTTGTAGGTTAAACAGCTTCTAAATTGCTCCCAGCGTGTGTAGGGAGTGGATGGGAAAGTGGGACAACATAGAACTAGTGTGAACGGGTGATCGCCATGGACTCAGTAGGACAAAGGGCTTGTTTTCATGCTTTATTTCTAAACTAAACCTAAATTGGAATTATGTATAGGATGTGTAGGAAAGTACTGCAGGTGCTATTGCCAGCCCTAATTTGTTCTGACCTTTTCTTGCCTCCAGTTTATTTAACCCCCTCCCCCCACCTTTACTTTCAGTCTGAAGAAGGGTTCCGACCCAAAACCTCACCTTTTCGCCAGAGATGCTGCCTGACACACTCAGTTACTCCAACATTTTGTGTCTATCTTTGGAATTACATCATCGGACAAAGTCATTCATCCGATCATAACCGCAGAAGAATGAGTGTGTCCATTTAGGACCGAGCTGTTAAGAAATCTCCTGCCCCAGAAAAGTTGGGAATCATTGTCATTCTCTCTTTGAAGAGAGTCCTGGTTTCTGAGGAGTTTCACTGAAGGAATTTGATGCTTAAGCTACATTAGGGAAGACCAGATTCAATGACTCCATTCATTACTATGGAGGGCAAATTTCCAAGAAAGATAGGCAAGCTCAGGTCATTTAGATTTCTTTTAATTTTAATTTAATTGTCAGGAATACATTCATGCTGTGATAGCTAATTCTTTGATAGCAGTGGATTGGAGATCAGGCAAGGAAGTGATGTTAAGGTCAACAATTAGATCAGCTACGATCTGACTCAATGGTCCACCCCTGCTCTTAGTCAGATGTTATTGGAAAACATACCTTTAGACTTTAGACGTTTAGAGATACAATGTGGAAACAGACCCTTCGGCCCACTGAGTCCGCCAACTAGCATAAACTAGTACTATACTACACACTAGGAACAATTCACAATAGCTAATTAACCTATAAACCTGTAAGGCTTTGGAGTGTGGGAGGAAATCGGAGCACCCAGAGAAAACCCACGTGATCACAGGGACAACGTACAAACTCCATACAGACAGCACCCGTAGTCAGAACGGAACTCAGGTCTCTGGCACTGTAAGGCAGCAACTCAACAGCTGTGCCATTTTGCTGCCCTAATGCACTGATACAAGAAATACATCAAGCCCCTTACAACCGCTTCATCATTCAGCAATAGTGTAGAGGATCCTCTCCATTGTCTATTCTGCCAACCAATCTCCACCCAATGGGACTCAAACATCTAAGACTAGGACCTTATTCGTTGGAGCGCAGGAGGTTGCGGGTGATCTTATCAAGGTGTCTAAAATCATGAGAGGAACAGATGGGGTGAATGCACAGAGTCTTTTACCTAAAGTAGGGGAATCAAGAACCAAAGGGCATAGTTTTAAGGTGAAAGGGGAAAGCAGCAGCAGTAGCAGCAGCAGCAATCAGCAGTAGCAGCAATCAGCAGTAGCAGCAGCAGCAACAAGCAGTAGCAGCAGCAGCAGCAGCAACAAGCAGCACCTAGCTGTGTTGCTTGGGAAGTAGTGTGTGGGGATTGTGTGGGGATAGTAAGGAGTAAGACCTGTGTGATCTCCCGGACTAGTTTCGATCGCCTAGCTTGGGGTCGGAGAGGAATTTCCCGGATTTTTTCCCAAATTGGCCTGGGTTTTTTATCCGGTTTTTCGCCTCTCCCAGGAGATCACTCAGTTCTTTTGGGTGGGCGGTTGGAGCGGTTGGAGTAGCGGCCGGGCGGTAGGTTTAGTAACCGAGCGCGGGGCTTTGTTTGGAGAGTATGACTGCCAGGGCAGTTTTTTGTTCTGGGTGTCAGATGTGGGGAATCTGGGAGTCTGATAGTCTTCCAGACATCCACATCTGCGCCAGGTGTGACGAGATGGGGCTCCTAAGGGACCGTATTAGGAACCTGGAGCGGCAGATTGATGACCTCCGTCTGATCAGGGAGAGTGAGGAGGTTATAGATAGGAGTTACAGGGAGGTGGTCACTCCTAGACCACGGGAGGTAGACAAGTGGGTCACTGTTAGGGGGGGCAAGGAACAGAGGCAGGGACTAGGGAGTACCCCGGTGGCTGTACTCCTTGGAAATAAGTACTCCTGTTTAAGTACTGTTGGGGGGGACAGCCTACCTGGGGGCAACGACGGTGCCCGGGCCTCTGGCAAGGAGTCCGGCCCTGTTGCTCAGAAGGGTAGGGAAAGGAAGAGGAGAGCAGTAGTAATAGGGGACTCTATAGTGAGGGGGTCAGATAGGCGTTTCTGTGGACGCAGTCGGGAGACCCGGATGGTGGTTTGCCTCCCTGGTGCCGGTGTCCGGGATGTGTCTGAGCGTGTCCAGGATATCCTGAAAGGGGAGGGAGAGGAGCCAGAGGTCGTGGTACATATAGGTACCAACAATATAGGTAGGATAAGGGAAGAGGTCCTGAAAGGAGAATTCAGGGGGCTAGGAAGAGTGTTAAAAAAAAGGACTTCCAAAGTAATAATCTCAGGCTTACTGCCTGTGCCACGCGATAGTGAGAATAGGAATGGAGTGAGGTGGAGGATAAATACGTGGCTGAGGAACTGGTGCAGGGAGCAGGGTTTCAAGTTTCTGGATCATTGGGACCTCTTCTGGGGGAAGTATGACCTGTACAAAAAGGACGGGTTGCATCTGAACCCGAGGGGAACCAATATCCTGGCGGGGAGATTTGCTAAAATAACTGCGGAGACTTTAAACTAGTACGGTTGGGGGGAGGGACTCAAACACAGATAGCTAATAGGCAGTGTGTGAGGCAGGAGGCAGAAAAGGGAAACACTCAGACCCAATATGTAGGAGAGAAAGAAGGGAAAAGAAATAAACTGAGAATAAGAAATGATGGGTCCCTTAAATGTGTATATTTTAATGCTAGGAGCATTGTAAGAAAGGTGGATGAGCTTAGAGCCTGGATTGACATCTGGAAGTATGATGTTGTGGCGATCAGTGAAACATGGTTGCAGGAGGGTTGCGATTGGCAATTAAATATTCCAGGATTTCATTGTTTCAGATGTGATAGAATCGGAGGGGCAAGAGGTGGGGGTGTTGCATTGCTTGTCAGGGAGGATATCACAGCAGTGCTTTGGCAGGACAGACTAGAAGGCTCGATTAAGGAGGCTGTTTGGGTGGAACTCAGAAATGAGAAAGGTTTAGCAACACTTATAGGGGTGTATTATAGACCGCCAAATAGGGAACGAGAATTGGAAGAGCAAATATGTAAGGAGATAGCAGATATTAGTAGTAAGCACAGAGTGGTGATTGTGGGTGATTTCAATTTTCCGTATATAGACTGGGAATCACATTCTGTTAAAGGGCTGGATGGTTTGGAGTTTGTAAAATGTGTGCAGGATAGTTTTTTGCAGCAATACGTAGAGGTGCCTACCAGAGAAGGGGCAGTGTTGGACCTCCTGTTAGGAAATGAGATGGGTCAGGTGACGGAGGTATGTGTTGAGGAGCACTTTGGGTCTAGTGATCATAATGCCATTAGTTTCAATATCATTATGGAGAAGGTCAAATCTGGACCAAGGGTTGAGATTTTGGATTGGAGAAAGGCTAATTTTGAGGAGATGAGAAAGGATTTAAAAGGAGTGAAATGGAAATTGTTGTTTTATGAAAAGGATATAATAGAGAAATGGAGGATATTTAAAGGTGAAATTTTGAGAGTACAGAGTCTTTATGTCCCTGTTCGGTGGAAAGGAAAGAATAATAATTTGAAAGAGCCATGGTTTTCCAGGGAAATTGGACACTTGGTTCGGAAAAAGAGGGAGATATACAATAAATATAAGCGGCAGGGAGTAAATGAGGTTCTTGAGGAATATAAAGAATGTAAAAGGAATCTTAAAAAGGAAATTAAAAAAGCGAAAAAAAGATATGAGGCTGCTTTGGCAAGTAATGTAAAAGTAAACCCCAAGGGGTTCTACAGATATGTCAATAGCAAAAGGATAGTGAGGGATAAAATTGGTCCATTAGAGAGTCAGAGTGGACAGCTATGTGCTGAGCCGGAAGAAATGGGGGAGATATTAAACAATTTCTTTTCTTCGGTATTTACCGAGGAGAAGGATATTGAATTATGTGAGGTAAGCGAAACAAGTAGAGTAGTGATGGAAATTAGGAGGATTAAAGAAGAGGAGGTACGGACACTTTTGAAGAATATAAAAGTGGATAAGTCTCCAGGTCCTGATAGGATATTCCCTAGGACATTGAGGGAAGTTAGTGCAGAAATAGCAGGGGCTATGACGGAAATATTTCAAACGTCATTAGAAACAGGGATGGTGCCGGAAGATTGGCGCATTGCGCATGTTGTGCCTTTGTTTAAAAAAGGTTCTAAAAGTAAACCTAGCAATTATAGACCTATTAGTTTGACGTCTGTGGTGGGAAAATTAATGGAAAAGATACTTAGGGACAATATATATAATTATTTGGATAATCAAGGCCTGATTAGAAACAGTCAACATGGATTTGTGCCTGGAAGGTCATGTTTGACTAATCTTCTTGAATTTTTTGAAGAGGTTACCAGGGAAATTGATAAGGGCAAGGCTGTGGATGTTGTCTATATGGACTTCAGTAAGGCATTTGACAAGGTTCCACATGGAAGGTTGATTAAGAAGGTTAAATCGTTGGGTATTAATAGTGAGGTTGCAAGATGGATTCAACAATGGCTGAATGGGAGATACCAGAGGGTAACGGTTGACAATTGTATGTCAGGTTGGAGGCCAGTGTCTAGTGGAGTGCCCCAAGGATCTGTGTTGGGTCCACTGTTGTTTGTCATTTACATTAATGATCTGGATGATGGTGTGGCAAATTGGATTAGTAAATATGCAGATGATACTAAGATAGGTGGAGTAGTTGATAGTGAGGTAGATTTTCAAAGTCTACAGAGAGACTTGGGCCTTTTGGAAGGGTGGGCTGAAAGATGGCAGATGGAGTTTAATGCTGATAAGTGTGAGGTGCTGCATTTTGGTAGGACAAATCAAAATAGGACGTACAGGGTAAATGGTAGGGAATTGAGGAATGCAGTGGAACAGAGGGATCTGGGAATAACTGTGCATTGTTCCCTGAAGGTGGAATCTCATGTGGATAGGGTGGTGAAGAAGGCGTTTGGTATGCTTGCCTTTATAAATCAGAGCATCGAGTATAGAAGTTGGGATGTAATGTTGAAATTGTACAGGGCATTGGTGAGGCCAAATCTGGAGTATGGTGTGCAGTTCTGGTCGCCAAATTATAGGAAGGATGTCGACAAAATGGAGAGGGTACAGAGGAGATTTACTAGAATGTTGCCTGGGTTTCAGCACTTAGGCTACAGAGAGAGGTTGAACAGGTTGGGTCTTTATTCTTTGGAGCGTAGAAGGTTGAGGGGGGACTTGATAGAGGTTTTTAAAATTTTGAGAGGGACGGACAGAGTTGACGTGGGTAGGCTTTTCCCTTTGAGAGTGGGGAAGATTCCAACAAGGGGACATAGCTTCAGAATTGAGGGACAAAGGTTTAGGGGTAACATGAGGGGGAACTTCTTTACTCAGAGGGTTGTGGCTGTATGGAATGGGCTTCCGGTGGAAGTGGTGGAGGCTGGCTCGATTTTATTATTTAAGAGTAAATTGGATAGGTATATGGATAGGAGGGGATTGGAGGGTTATGGTCTGAGTGCAGGTAGATGAGACTAGGTCAGGGAGAATGGTCGGCGTGGACTGGTAGGGCCGGACAGGCCTGTTTCCATGCTGTAGTTGTTATATGTTTTGTTATATGTTAACCCAAGGAGCAACTTTTTCACACGGAGGGTGGTGGGTTTACGGAGTGAGCTGCCACAGGAGGTAGTTGAGGCAGCTGAAAATCTATTGTCCTCAGCCTTGACCTTAATTAATGATTCAATGTCCACAGCTTTCACAAGAACAGAAAGTGGAAGATTTACAAGCCCCTCCATATATAAATTTATTATTCCAAAATTATTAGTCCCTTAACCTAAGAAATTGTTCTTTAATTCTGGATACATCAGCAGGGGGAAACAATCTCTCTAATTTATCAAACACAATTTCCCCTTCAGAAAATCATATTGACATTGTTTATTCATGTTATGATCTTCGAATATCACATTCTTAATGATGGATTCCAGCACTTTACTAACAGTTGATGTCAGACTAGCTGGTCCATAGTTCAACATGTTTTATCCTCATTCCCTTCATAAGCATGTATGTCACATTTGATGGATTCTGTCTGCTGGCATTAT
Source organism: Rhinoraja longicauda (assembly GCF_053455715.1). Lineage (NCBI taxonomy): Eukaryota > Metazoa > Chordata > Chondrichthyes > Rajiformes > Arhynchobatidae > Rhinoraja > Rhinoraja longicauda. Next base: position 105,358,094 of record NC_135953.1, read on the forward strand.
ATCAGAATCCAGTGAACTTTGGAACACCATCTCCAATGCATTTGCCATCTTTGAGGTAATCTCTTTCAATAAATGGAGCTTCAGTATAAAACATGGTGTTCAGGTCATAGATTCATACAGCATGAAAACTGGCCAAATTGCCCCTGCCAACCAAGATGCCCTACAACGATATTGCATTTATACTCGTCCCACCTGCTCGCATTTTACCCAGATCCCTCTAATCCTTTTCTATCCTTGTACCTGTCCAAATGTCTTTTGAAGTGTCAGGGGTTATGGGGAGAAGACAGGATAATGGGGTTAGGAGGGAGAGATAGATTAGCCATGATTGAATGGTGGAGTAGACTTGATGGGCCGAATGGCTTAATTCTGCTCCTATCACTTAAATGTTGTTATAGTACCTGCCTCAACTGCACTCTCTGGCAGCCCGTTCCATATACCCACCATCCTCTGTGTGAAAACATTGCCCCTCAGTTTCCTATTAAATTTTTCTACTCTCACTGTAAACCTATCTCTTCGGGTTCTTGATTCCCCTACTCAGAGTAAAAAATACTGTGGATTTACCTCATCTATTCCCCTCATGATTTTGTACAGCTCTATAACATCACCCCTCATCCTCTGCACTCCAAGAGTCCTCCTGTATTCCAAAGCCCTAGCCTGCCCAACCTCTTCCTATAGCCCAGGTCCTCAAGTCCTGGCAACATCCTCATAAATCTTCTCTGCACTCTTTCCAGCTTATAACATCTTTCTGTAGCAGCTTAACCAAAACTGAACATAATACTCAAAATTTGGCTTCACCAACATCTTGTACAGATGAGGAGAGGAATTCTTCTCCTCATCTGTACAAGATGTTGGTGAAGCCAAATTTTGGGGAACTACTGAGCTGGAGGTGACACTGCAGAGAGGAGCACAGCTCATAATGGAGGCAGACATACAGCTGGAGCGACTCAGCGGGTCAGGCAGCATCTTTGGTGAAAAGGAATAGGTGACGTTTCGGGTTGAGACCTTTCTTCAGACTAAGAGTCAGAGGAAAGGAAAACGAGAGATATAGAAGGAACATAGGAAAAATGAAAGATATGCAAAAAGCAACCGTGATCAAGGAAAGATGGAGCCCACAATGGTCCATTGTTAGCTGTGGGGAAGGTGATAACAAGTTATACATACAGTGAAACTCAACAGGACGACAGTGAAACTAGTATTATGACTAGGGTGAGGGAAGGACAGAGAGAGAGGGGATGCAAGGGTTACTTGAAGTTAGAGAAATCAATATTCATACCTCCAGGGTGTAAGCTGCCCTAGAAAAATACGAGGTGCTGTTCCTCCAATTTACATTTGGCCTCACTCTGACAATGTAGGAGGCCCAGGACAGAATGGTCGGTGTGGGAAATGGGAAGGGGAGTTAAAGTGTTTGGCAAAACGCCCACCTTAGACGTCGTACTAATTTCATTGTTCCTTTTCTCCAGAGATGCTGCCTGATCCATTGAGTTACTCCAGCTTTTTGTGCCTGTGGTACAAAGCAGCATCTGCACTTCCTTCCCGACACTAATAATGGAGACACATAGGAAACTTGGTCCTAATCTTAAATCTCTGGCTTCATGCAACAACTGGGAAACGGATGTTTCACACTGGCAAAACGGATGTGTGGTAATCTGTGTTAATGGGTCCTCTAATTAGCCTGTTCTCTTCTCAAGTGCCAGTCAAGTTTCATGTGCTGTAAACCTCCCCACACTTACCAGCTGCTGGAGAATGGGTGGAACTGCATCATGATGACCATAAATAATAGCAGGGTTGTACTGACTGAAGAGTACAGGGTAGAAAACCTTCTTTCCTGAAAAACATAATGAAAAGGTAATACTCTCAGAAATTGTCTAGATACCTATTGTTTCATCAATCAAAAGAGGGTCATCTAATTCCACTTTATTCACAGCAGCTCAGACTGGGTAATGACAGCTTATCTTTTGGGGGACAGACTAAAGGACACGATGGAAATGGTGCAAGGAAGGGAAGGAAGGAACCTTCGTGAAGACGAAGTCAAACCCAAAAGGCATAGAAATTAATTAACACCTGGTAATATTAGATAGAGGATGTGGAAATGATATGGAAAGGATATTCCCAGTAATGACAGAGTCTAGAACCAGAGGGTACAGCCTCAGAATAAAAGGACGTACCTTCAGAATGGAAATGAGTGGGAATTTCTTTAGCCAGACGGTGGTGAATCTGTGGAATTCATTGTCACAGACAGCTGTGGAGGTCAAGTTATTTGGTATTTTTATAGCAGAGATTGACAGATTCCTGATTATTAATGGTGGCAAGGATTATGGGGAGAAGGCAGGAGAATGGAGTTAAGAGGGAAAAATAGATCAGCCATGATCGATCGAATGATGGAGTAGACTCGATGGGCTGAATAGCCTAAATCAGTTCCTATATCTTATGAATGAAACAAAAGGCACATTAAGTCAGCATTAGGCACTGGTAAACAGCTGGAAGAGCAAGATCTCAAGAACAAATCCACATCAACATATAAGAGAAGCTGGGGCACTGAGAAAATGGTAGAATTGGAGCGATCTATACTGATCGGAGGGCTTCACTCAAACAAGAATAGAACCATGGTCCTCATCTACAGCTAAAATTGCTCAGTGACAAAGATTTTCAACTAAAATGTCAGGGCAAGGTCTTAGTCATTTCTTAGTCATTTCTGAGTGTGCAAAATGGAGAGCAAAGCAAAAAAAGGCAAGAAAGAGAATGAAAGTTTGTAGGATGGTTCAGTAGTTCTTGGACTCACTCCAAGCTTCTCAATAATAGTCAATGGTGATTTATTGTCACATGTGCAAATACACAGTGAAATTCTTTTTTTGCATAGAGTTCAGTAAAGCATTGCCATACCTAAGCACAATACTCGATTAGCAAACTGTACAGAAATATCCCACTGAGACTGCATGCAAAAGGCATCAGGTTTTGGTGCAGTCCGGTCAAAGCTCTTGGTCTTCTGGTGCGGAGCCTGATCCAGGCGAACCCCATGCTGTAGCAGGGCAGTAATAAGGTGGCCTCTCAGTTATAACTGAACGCTGTTATCAGGCAACTGAACAGTTGCCTGATAACAGGCAATTAACAATTTGAGAGTGGTCCTAAGCTCCCATCTACCTCATTGGAGACCCTCAGACTTTCTTTAATCGGACATTACTGGACTTTATCTTGCATTAAACATTATTCCCTTTATCCTGTGTCCGTACACTGTGGACGGCTCAATCGCAATGATGGATAGTCATTCAGCTGACTGAGTAGCACACAACAAAAAGCTTTTCACTGTACCTCTCTATACCTGTGATAGTAAACTAAATGAAACTTTTTTTGCCAAATGTTAGGAATTCCCAAGAATAAACCATTTTGAAGTGAAGTGGGCACAAGTTTATGTTTATCCTTGATTATTATTCAATTGGCAAATTCCCCAGAAATCTGTGTACTTCCCTTCCACGAAATGGTGTTTACGTTACAGACACTAACTGGATGCACGGAAGGCCGTTTGTAAACTGCTTTATTGAACTGCTGCAGTTTAGTTTGTGTGTTAAAGATACTACCACTGGAGTGTTTAGTTTAATTTATTAATGTCACGTGTACTGAGGTACCGTGTAAAGCTTGTTGTTATGCGTTATCCAGTCAACAAAAAGACTATACATGATTATAATCAAGCCATCCACAGTATACAGATACAGGGTAAAGGGTAAAATGTTATGTGCAAGATAAAGTCCAATAAAGTTTGATTAATAGACACAAAAAGCTGGAGTAACTCAGCGGGACAGGCAGCATCCCTGGAGAGAAGGAATGGGTGACGTTTCGGGTCAAGACCTTCTTTCTCGACCTGAAACATCACCCATTCCTTCTCTCCAGAGATGCTGCCTGTCCCGCTGAGTTACTCCAGCTTTTTGTGTCTATCTTCGGTTTAAACCAGCATCTACATGTCCTTCTTACACAAAGTCCGATTAATGGTAGTTCAAAGGTCTCCAATGGGGTAGATGGAAGGTCGGGGAGGATGGTTCAGTTGCTTGATAACAGCTGGGAAGAAACTGTTCCTGAATCTGGAGGTATGCATTTTCAAACCTCTGGGTCGAAGGGCCTGTTCTTGTGCTGAACTGTTCTAGGTTCAATGTTCCAGTTTTATGAAAGTGAATTCTCACAAAGAATTCCAAAAGTTGCAGTCAATAGACAATAGGATGCAGGAGTAGGCCATTCGGCCCTTCGAGCCAGCGCCGCCATTCAATGTGATCATGGCTGATCATTCTCAATCAGTACCCCGTTCCTGCTTTCTCCCCATACCCCCTGACTCCGCTATCCTTAAGAGCTCTATCTAGCTCTCTCTTGAATGTATTCAGAGAATTGGCCTCCACTGCCCTCTGAGGCAGAGAATTCCACAGATTCACAACTCTCTGACTGAAAAAGTTTTTCCTCATCTCTGTTCTAAATGGCCTACCCCTTATTCTTAAACTGTGGCCCCTGGTTCTGGACTCCCCCAACATTGGGAACATGTTTCCTGCCTCTAACATGTCCAACCCCTTAATAATCTTATACGTTTCGATAAGATCCCCTCTCATCCTTCTAAATTCCAGTGTATACAAACCTAGTCGCTCCAGTCTTTCAACATATGACAGTCCCGCCATTCCGGGAATTAACCTAGTAAACCTACGCTGCACGCCCTCAGTAATGCAAAATACATTGTGTTGCCAGAGAGAGAATAGATTTTCATCTCATTAGGCTGATTGTCATTTGGTACAATGTTTGGAGCTCTCCAATGAGGTGGATGGAAGGTCAGGACCATTCTCTATTTGGTGAGAGGTCAGTTCAGTTGCCTGATAACAGCTGGGAAGAAACAATCTGGAAAGGGAATTCCAGGATTTTGACCCAATGGTGATGAAGAATTGGGGAGGTATTGCCAAGTGCGGACAACATAGGACTGGGAGGAGAACTTGCAAGGGGTGGCATCTCCTGCCATTGTTGTTAAAGTGAAGGAGAATGTGGCTTTGGGAAATACTATTGAAGAGGTCCTGGTGATTCCATCATGGAGATGGTACACATCACGACCACCATGTTCACGTGGTCAGGGAGTGACCATTTGGGTATCAATCAACCAGGCCCCTTCTCTGAGGCAATGTCATCCAATTAAATGGATAATGGGGACATGGAATCACCTCACAGCCCAATTGAGTCACCTTAATAGTATTTTTTTTAAGTGAGAACTGTTAAAATCATTTAAAAAGAAAATCACACCAGTTTGTCCACTTTACTCAGGGCGGCTTCATCCAAAGAATGAAGATCGGTCAAAACAGGTAACCTTATTTCTCTGGAATTTCCTGACATCTGCGAACAGAAAGAATGCCAAGAAATGACTAAGACCTGACCCGTCAATAAGTTTGGTGCCCAAGTTCCAATGATTAAACAGCACAGCGAATAAAAACAGTCATTTAACTCCTTCTGACAAACACACAGTGAGCTGTGAACTGGTGCATTTATTAAAAAATCCACTGCAAATGTTTACATTGCCATTCCTACAGATGATCCGTGCCAGGTCCTGCGGCAGTAAAGACAGTGTTGTTTTAAACTCTGAGAAATGCAGCAGGGAATCCAAGTTCAGTGAAAGATCCAAAGGTGTGACGTGGCATTGATCAAAAGGTCATATATATTAGCCCGTCAAAGCTAAAGTACAGAGACATGGGGTCATACAACATGGAGACTGGCCCTTTGGCCCAACACACCCATGCTGAGCAATATGCCCCATCTATGCTACTCCCACCCATCCACACGGCCCATATCCCTCCAACCCTTTCCTATCCATGTACCTGTCCAAATGTCTTTTAAATGTTATTATAGCACTTGCCTCAACTACCTCCTCTGGCAGCTCGTTCCGTAAAGCCACCACCCTCTGTGTGGAAAAGTAGCCCCCTCAGGTTCTTTTTAAATCTTTTCCCTCTCACCTTAAATGTATGTCCTTTGGTTCTTAATCCCCCAACTCTAAGAAAAAGACTCAATGCATTCACACTATCTATTCCCCTTATGATTTAAGAAACACCTTTATAAGAGAACCCCTCAGTATCCTGCGTATCAAGCAATAAAGCCATAGCCTGCCCAATATCTCCCGATAGCTCAGGCGCTTAAGTCCTGGCAACATCCTTGGAAATCTTCTTTGCACTCATTCCAGCTTAACACTAGCTTTCCTACAACAGGATGACCAAAACTAAGCACAATAAGTCAAAGGCAGCCTCATCATCTTATACAACTGTAACATAATTTCATATCCATTTCTTTACATGAATATATCTTCTTGCCAAGTTAGTACCAGTGGATTCATTGGTGCCATGGTATCTATCATCAAGGATGTCTACCATCTGGACATAATCTTCTCACTGCTCCAATCAGGCAGGAGGTACAAATGCCTGATATCCCACACTACCAGTTGCAGGGACAACTACTTTTCTACAACTATAAGGTTCTTTATTGGACCCGCACAACCTAATCCTACCTCAGCAATGGGGCATGAGATGGCTTCTAAGAGCAGCTTGTGGTTGAGCCTACTCGACAAAAGGCAATTCTGCAATTTGGTGATGTGTAATGATAATGGAACTTAAGGTAAAGGAACCCCTAGGAGGTAGTGACCATAATGTGGTAAAATGCAACTTGTAGATCGAGAGGGAGAAGATGAAATCAGATGTGTCAGTATTACTGTTGAGTGAAGGTAACTACAGAGACATGAGGGAGGAGCTGGCTAAAGATGATGGGAAAGAGATCCCAGCATGAATGACGGTGGAGCAGCAATGGCAGAAGTTTCTGGGAGTAGTTCGGATGATGCAGGATCTTTTCATCTCAAAGAGAAAGATTGTAAGGGGAGAATGAGGTGACTGGCTGGCTAATCAAGAACCTATCAATCTCCCGCTTTGAAAATACTCAATAACTTGCTCTGCACAGCTTTCTGTGGCAATGAATTCCAGATTCACCACCCTCTGGCTAAAGAAATTTCTTTTCCACTCCATTCTAAAGGTGTGTCCTCCTATTTTGAGGCTGTGCCCTCTGGTCCTAGACTCCCCCACTACTGGAAACGTCCTTTCCGCACCCACTGTATCCAGGCCTTCATGGGCACCAGAGAGGATCGGGAGCCGATCTGGTAGAATAAACACATGGGAATCCGGACATTGAACTCGATAAAATGGCACCACACATGGCGGCGTCGGCATTATTATATGCAAAATTAGTTTCACTGTGTAATGTTTAATTACATAGGTGACAATAGATATCCATTGAACCATCATTATTCAGTAGGCTTCATTGAGATCTCCACTCATCCTTCTAACTCCAGCAAGTGCAGGGCCAGAGCCATCAAACGCTTCTCATACGTTAACCCAATCATCCCCAGGATCATCCTTGTAAACCCCCCCTGGACCCTTTCTAACACCAGCACATCCTTCCTCAGATGTGCAACATCAGTAGGCAAGAAACCAGATACATTAGGATCAGGATTCCCCCACTGCCTATCACTTTCAAAAGAGAGTATCAAACCTCAGCGCCCAGCATTAGGATACTCCAGAGCAACTCACAATACCTAACCGCATCCTTTATGCAGCTTTGGGGGCTTGACACCCCACCATTGAACTCATCTTCCATTAACCCCTCATCAACTCTTGCGGACGCAAGATAGCAACTCGCCATGGTTATGGGACCAGTGTCTCTGCAGTTCCCACCAAAGCCAAAAGCAACAATATTACTGGGACATCTCATGTTCCAACTGGGATACACATTGCCATTCCAATGTCATGGCAGGTCAGCAACTCAGAACCCCCCCTACAATTCTACAGGAGCTGCAGACAACTGTGGCAGTCCATGGAGAAGGCATCACAACAATAACATAACATTGCTTCTATAAAACATTAAAAACAAAACAACTGCTCTCACATACTTTGCAGGAGCAAAAGCAAACAAAGTTTTAACTTTGGGCGACATAGTGGTGCAGCAGTAGAGCTGCTGCCTTACAGCATCGAGACCCGGGTTCCATCCTGGCCATGAGTGCTGTCTGTATGGAGTTTGAACATTCTCCCTGTGACCACGTGGGTTTTCTCCAGGTGCTCCAACTTCCTCCCACTCTCCAAAGGTGTACAGGTTTGTAGGTTAATTGGATTTGATAAAAGTTGTAAATTGTTTCTCATGTGTACGATAGTGCTATTGTATGGGGTGATCACTGGTCAGCACGGGCTTGGTGGGCTGAAGGGCCTGTTTCTGCGGTGCATCTCTTTAGACTTTTAGACATCAGAGATGCAGTGCGGCAACAGGTTCTTCGGCCCACCGAATCAGCGCCAACCATCGCTCACCCCGTGCAATAGTACAATCCTACGCACTAGGACAATTTACAATTTTACCAATGCCAATTAACCTATAAACCTGTACGTCTTTGAAGTGTGGGATGAAACTGCAGAACCCGGAGAAAACCCACGCGGTCACAGGGAGAACGTACAAACTCCATACAGACAGCACTCTTGGTCAGGATCGAACCCAGGTCTCTGATGCTGTAAGGCAGCACCTCTGCCGCTGCACCATTGTGCCTCACCTGTAAAGTACCATAACCATAAAATGACATGCGGCTGCAAAACATTGCATGTTTGTGGTCCTGACATCTTTCAGTACAGATGCAAGGCCCACTCCAGTATAGCACGGAGGGAATGCTGTATAGTGGAGGTGCGTTTTCTTTTCAGTTGAGAGAGTAAACTGAAAGCCCCATGCACAAATTCAAAGTTAATCAAGTACCAATATTCATCAATTAACACCACTAAAACATCTGCTCATTATCTCTGCTGCTTGTGGCAGCTTGCTGTGTACAAGTTGGTTTCTGCATTCCTTACATGCAGTGACAGCTGCAATTTAAAGAGTAGTCTAATTGCCGTAAAGCACTTCTGAACATCCATGGGGCACAACAGGCCCTACATAAAGGCAAGCTATAAAATCCTACAGTGTTAATGGAGGCCATTCCGTCCATTGTATTTGTACCATATTCTTTGAAGGGGTACAGATTCTCTCTGGGTGTGCAATTGTGAAACATGGAGTGGGCGTGGAGTTCAGCATGCACTTCGGCCCGCAATCAGCATAATACCTGGCTGGGCGTTCAATCTGCACGTGTTCAGAAACTCCGCTGTGAAGTAGATATCCACATCGCAGAAGAACAAGAGGACGTTGTTTCCCTTCCAAGCGCGAGCACCGACGTCAAGGCCTTTCCCACGGGAAAAATCCTCCGCCAGGGGAATAAAGGTGTAGTTCTTGTAGTTTGCTTCCCTATATTACAAAGAACAAGACGGATGAAAAGTTCACTCCACTGTGTATTTTTTCACTATCCCAATGTTCAGTCGACACTAGTCCGAATTAACTACAAGATTTTTTTTGAATTGCATGTGAAATTGCTTTTTGCAGAAACAGCAAAACATGAAGTGCCTGCAGATTGGGTTTAGATCATTTAGGGGGGCGAATGGAATAGTTTTCTCAACAGTTATAACACTGTTTTAGATTAATTTAGAAATACAGCACGGAAATAGGCCCTTTGGCCCACCAAGTCCATTTCAACACTGAAGGCGGCACAGTGGTAGAGCCGCTGCTTCACAGCGGGTTTGATCCTGACCTTGGGTGCCGTCTAAGTGGAGTTTGCACGTTCTCCCTGTGACCGCATGGATTTCCTCTGGGTACACATGTTTCCTCCCACATCCCAAAGATGTGTGGGTTTGTAGGTGAATTGGGCTCAGTAAAATTGCCCCTAGTGTGTAGGCAGTGGGATAACATAGAACATGTTGACATGCGATCGAATGTCTGTGTGGACTGGGTGGGCTCAAGGGCCTGTTTCCATGTTGTATCTCAAAAACTAAACACAGCAGAAACAAGTGAATGTCCAAGGCACACAGTCATCTGACATGCCTATAATGAGGGTCAGAGCAGGCAAGACTGGCCGAGGTGGTGATCTTCTACCCACTCACCAAAGCAGGTCCCTTCGGCCATGGTGGGAGCAAGGAATATCCCAGTTTTTGCATCAGGAGGCAACTTGGCTCTGAGTCACAAGCCACTTTTGGCAAGTCTGTATTGAGTGTAAAAAGAGACAGCATGGCATCAGGCCCTCCGGCCCGCCGAGTCCATGCAGACCATCCACCACCTACTTTTGGATTAATCCTACCCTAAGCAATTATATTACACCCACGTTCCCATCAACTCCTCCTACATTCGAAACACACGCCGAAACACTCCGAGCAAGATGCAGTGGACAACTTAATTGGCACATTATTGAGATGTAGGAAGAAACGAGGATGCAGAGGAAACCCACGCAGTCACAGGGAGAACGTGCAATCTCCACTCCAACCTCACCTCAGGTCAGGACTGAACCTGGGTCACTGGAGCTGTGAGGCAGCAGCTCCACCTGTGGCATCACCGTGCTGCCCCCAATGCCAGCAGAGGGCTTAGGCCATGTGCAATCCCAGGATGGAAGGATATGTCTGGCTAATGGCTGGACGCTATGGGGGAGCTTACAACTGTTTGGTTTATTAAATGACATGGGAGGAGATGATGAACATCACCCCTTGAGAAGAAAGAAACAACAAAATAGGAATTTCCTGCCTCTGTATCCTGACCTTTTACTCCAATCACTTCCCTAGCCAGAGGAAGGATTTCTGTCATGCTGCCTCTAACGTAGAATGAAAATTATGCAAGCAAAAGGAAATTGTCCCCACAGGGCCTCCATGTGCCAATACCACCTCTCCAAAAGGAGATGAAGAGTAGCAGGAAAAAAGAGTCATTTAATAAACTAGCCACTTCAAACACATTAATTCAAGTAAAGACGGCATTGGTTGCAGGAAAGAGGAATTAGATCAGATCGGGAAGATCCTGACGAGTTTTCTGAACTTCTAAGTGGAAATAGCTAATTGTGTCAATTTACAAGATCTAAATAGACATCATCAGAAATGTTATCCCAATTACTGTATAACTTACTAAAGGGCCTGTCCCACTTAGGTGATTTTAAGGCGACTGCCGGCGACGAGACTGTCATTGAACGTCTGCCGGGGTGTCGCGGGCATGATCGTGAGGAGTCTTCAATCAATCGTGGCGGATCTCGGCGCGTCGCGGAAAAAATTTCCAGATAGAAATTTCTCGGCGACAGCTGGCTTGTCGCCAGGTATCATAGCTTATTGCGGGCGCTGTCGCATGCTGTCCCCAGGTTTGCAAGGTTGTCGCAGATGCATTTAGAAGCACGTAATATTAAATTAAGAAAAGGCATTTGAAGATACCAGAAGATAGTTTTGTTTAACCAATTTATTTACCGTCAGGACATTTGACAGGTAGAGTGGAGGCGACAGTTTGACGGTCAGGTAAGCGTGGGAATTTCACGATGTTTCCGAAGACGGTATAATCTCTTAGCCAGGTGCTAGTTTCACAAAAAAAGTAATCTGTATCGACCTGACTCGGCATTGTCGTGGTCATTGTCGTAAGGTAAAAGAAAATGTTGGCGATCTGCTACGACTTTGACAGTCGCCGGCATTCGCCTTAAAAATCACATAACTGGGACAGGCCCTTAAGGCAGTAATGTTTCATATATTCTAGGTTGAACATTGAAAGTAGATTGTGAAGACAACTGTACTGGAGGGATCAGGTACGAAATAGTGCAGGTGATGAGGAAAAGGTGTAAGAAACAACCAGATCAATGGACAGCGCAGTGGAGCAGCGGTAGAGTTGCTGCCTTGCAGCTCCAGAGACCCGAGTTTGATCATGACTACAGGTGCTGTCTGTATGGAGTTTGTACATTCTCCCTGTGACTGCATGGATTTTGCCTGGGTGCTCTAGTTTCCTCCCACATTCCAAAGATGTACATGTTTGCAGGTTAATTGGCTTCTATAAATTGTAAATTGTCCCTAGTGCGTAGGGTAGTGCTAGAGAACTGGGTGATCGCAGGTCTGTTAAACTGTCTTTAACCGTCTCGTTACAATTCTTTTTTTAATGCTTCTTTGGTTTAAATCTCTTCCACCCGCTCCTTCAAGTGTGTTGGCTCTTTGTTGCAATGGCTTAACTCCACGCACTGAGCATCAACACTTAATACCAGCAGGTGGGATGGTAGGCGTAGACTCTGGAAGACTGATTGAAGACTATGGAAGAGGAAAGACAAGGATCCACAAACCTGTCTTAATCAACAGGATGGTGATGGAGAGAGTCAAAAGCTTCAAACTCCTGCATATCACTGAAGAAATGTCTTGGACCCAGCACATTGATGCAATCACAAGAAAGCCCATCAATGCCTCTACTTTCTGAGAAGATTGAGGAGATTCAGTATGTTAGTGAATACTCTCTTGAACTTCTACAGGTGTACAGTAGAGAGCATATTAACTGGTTGCATCATGGTCTGGTTCGGCAACTCGAATTCCCAGGAACGAAGAAGGTTACAAAAAGTGGTGCACACTGCCCAGTCCATCATCAGGACTGACCTCCCCATCATTGAAGTGTTCTACAAGATTCACTGCCTCAAAAAGGCAGCCAGCATCAGCAGAGACCCACACCACCTGGCTATGCTCTCATTTCACTCCTGCCATCAGGAAGAAGATAGAGGAGCCTGAAAACTGCAATGTCCAGGTTCATGAGCTTTTTCTTCCCTACAACCATTGAGTTATTAAACACTACAACCTCCACAAAGCTCTGAACTACATAGACTTGGGGGCATTAATTTTGTCTTTGGACTCCTATTATTTGTTTATTATTGAACTTTGTTTTGTTGTTTATTATAGGTTTACAGAGTACTATGTTTACATAGAAGAAAGACACAAAAGTGCTGGAGTATCAGCGGGTCAGGCAGCATCTCTGGAGAAAAAGGATGGGTGATGTTTTGGGTCTGGGTCCTTCTTCAGACTGAAAGTGATCCTTCTACAGACTGAAAGTGATCCTTCTACAGACTGAAAGTGGAGGGGAGCAAACTGGAGGTGTTCTTCTACTTTCAGTGTGAAGAAGGATCCCAACTCGAAACGTCACCTATCCTTTTCCTCCAGCGATGCTGCCTGACCCGCTGGGTTACTGCAGCACTTTGTGTCTATCCTCAGTATAAACCAACATCTGCAGTTCCTTTCTACACATATAATGTTTATATATCTGTTGTGCTGCTGCAAACAAGAATTTAATTGTGCTGTTTTGGGACATAGGACAATAAAACACTCCTGATCTGTGACTAGGTGGCAAAGATTTCCAGATAGGTCACCCTCCAGTGGCCAGAACTCACCTGGACATGTATTCAAGTATGGCTTTTACTTCAATCATTTGTTCTGTACCAAAATAAACTACAGTGAGATGAACTCTGCCATCCAGTCGAACACCCACCTCCCTGCAAGACAGAAAGAGAACTACTTTCAGTTTAATACAACTCAAATTTTCCATGGAAAATGAAAACAAAAAAAATAGTATTTGACTCAGAGAGAACAGGATACTCAACCCAACTTAAAACTATCGCGTGTCAGCTGTGGCACAGCTGGTAGATCTCTCATCCCTGTGTCAGAAGGTGGTGGGTTTCAGCTGTTCGCAGGAGCAGCAGAATGTTATGAAGGATGACATTTTAGTGAAGTGTTGTACTGCTGGAAATCCCATTGTTTGAGTGAAATGTTAATCCAAATCTCCTTCTGAATGGTATGAATGGTATGAACATTGAACATTGAATGTCTTTGAACATTGATGAGAACCGGGCTGGGCTCAACCCTTGGCTTCCTTCGGTCGACTCTTTTGTCTTGCTGATATCAAGGGCTAGGTTGTTGTTCTGGCACCATTGCAAAAGGTTCTCAATCTCCCCCCTGCACTTTGTCTCATCATTGTTGTTGAACTGGCTGATAGGTGTGGCAGCGAAATTAAAGATTGGGTTTGCATTGTACTTGGACACACAATAATGGGTGAACAGGGAATAGAGCAAGGGACTGAGCACACAACTCTAACTGCCTCTTGTGTTGAGAGTCATGGTGGAGGAATATTATAACCAACTCTAATCAAACAAAATCTGTTAATTTGAAAGTCCACAAGCCAGTCGCAGATGGAGGAGCCCAGACCAAGGTCCAAATGTTTAGGGATGAGCTTATTTGAAGTTATAGGGTTGAAGGTTAAACTGAAGTCAATGAATAGCATCTTGACATTTGTTTTCTTGCTGACAAGGTGATTGTAGTGCCTATAGAGATGGCATCCTCCATAGACCTATCTTTCCTGTGTACAAATTGCAAGAGGTCTCTAGTGCCCAGAAGACTAACACAGATGTGGGCCATTAACATTCTTTCAAAGCACTTCATTAAGGTTGACATTATAGCAATTAGGCAGTAGTCATTTAGGAAAATAACTGCAGATGCTGGTACAAATCGAAGGTATCACAAAAAGCTGGAGTAACTCAGCGGGTCAGGCAGCATCTCAGGAGAGAAGGAATGGGTGACGTTTCGTGTCGAGACCCTTCTTCAGACTGATCAGTCTGAAGAAGGGTTTCAACCCGAAACGTCACCCATTCCTTCTCTCCTGAGATGCTGCCTGACCCACTGCGCTACTCCAGCTTTTTGTGATACCTTCGGGCAGTAGTCATTGATCACTTTATTTTTCTTGGGGACTGGTATGGTGGAGGTTTCCTTGAAGCAGATGGGAGCAATAGATAGTGGAATTGACAAGTTGAAGTTTTCAGTGAAGATTGTAGCCAGTTGATTGGCACACAATTTCAGAGCCTGTCCAGGGACTCCATCCAGGCTTTCACTCTCGTGGAAGCAGACGTGACTTCTGCCAGCACGATGGAGCAGCAGCGGATGGAGGGAATGTGCTACGACATCACTTTTGTTTGCCTGTTCAAAATGGCCAAAAAGGCATTCAACTTATCTGGTAGAGATGCTCTGTTGCTGGGGATCGCCCCCGCTCTTAGTCCATGACAGTATAGTGTATATCTCTCAAAATGCAAACCATTCTAATCAATCTGCCATTTAAAGTATTAGATTAGGAGAATCAGTTGATCCAACCTTGGCCCCATTCCCAGATACTTTGACAGTTGAACAGTAATCCAATTGGGATGTCTAAAAGGATTCGACTCCTTGCTTGTGCAGGCCAAAACAAATGGGTAATACACTAGAAACAAAAAGACAGGGGCACCACACGTTTCCTCTCCCCTGACACAGTCTGAAGAAGGATTTCAACCTGAAACATCACCTATTCCTAGTCTGAAGAAGAGTCTCGACCCGAAACGTCACCCATTCCTTCTCTCCCGAGATGCTGCCTGACCTGCTGAGTTACTCCAGCATTTTGTGAATAAACCTATTCCTTTTCTCCAGACATGCTGCCTGGCCCGCTGAGTTACTCTAGCATTTTGTGTCCATCTTTGGTGTCAAACAGCATCAGCAGTTCCTTCCCACATGGAAGAAGGTAATTGTCTACTTGAAAAGATAATGAAGGTTTGGGATTATCTATATACTAAAACTCTTGTTTGTTTGTTTGTTTGTTCCTGAACTACAGCCAAAACAGTACAAGATAGCGCGACAATTTTAGGCCCACCTTACTCACTGTCTTCCCTTTGGTGCTAATGGAAGAAGTTTAATTGAAATCGGTGTTATATTTTTTAAGTTATTCATGTTTTAAAGTTTAAATCTATCTCCTAGGGAGGGAGGGGGGAAGGAGGGAGGGGGGTGGATGGGGGGAGGGAGGGAGGGGAAGGATAAGGTGGGTTGAGGGGAATGGAGTGGGGGGGAAGGGAAGGGGGGAAGGGAAGGGGAAGGGAAGGGGGGAAGGGAAGGGGGAAGGGAAGGGAAGGGAAGGGGGAAGGGAAGGGGGGAAGGGAAGGGGGAAGGGAAGGGGGGAAGGGAAGGGGGAGGGGGAGGGGGGAGGGGTAGTGGGGTAGGAGAGGGTGCTGCACGAATGCAGGTGTAGCGACCATAGAGAATGGTCCAGGTCGTCGAACCCTCAGATTGGCCAGCGAGGTCACGTGGGAACGCGACCATGGGGATTGGTCCAGAGAGCGACATCGCTGATTGGCCAGCGTGGTCATGTGCGCTTTTGGCGCCCGAAATGTTCAGTTCGGCGAAGTCTTCGAAGAAGACAGTAAGTTTTTGATGGTTGTCCTTTAACTTGTTGTTTAACTCTGTATTCGAATATTGCGGCTGCAATAAACTTCTTCTACAACCAACAAGTTTTCGGACTCGCCATATTGGTGACCCCGACGTGATCTGGACGATCACCGACTATGCAGGGACACGACGCCTCGTTGTTGATTGCCGCGCCGGGCACACCGGAGTTAAGCGCGGTAAGCGTTCACCTTCCGTTGTTTTGGACACATTCACCGCAATCTTGGTTTGTCCACACCGAAGCTCAATTTCATATAAAGAAGATATCGGACGACTCGACGATGTATTACTACCTCGTCAGCGCTCTATCACCGGAGACGACCACACGCGTGATGCGGTTCATCGTTAATCCGCCTGAGGAAAGCAAGTACGAGGCTTGTATACACTGGAATTTAGAAGGATGAGGGGGGATCTTATTGAAACATATAAGATAATTAGGGGATTGGACACATTAGAGGCAGATAACATGTTCCCAATGTTGGGGGAGTCCAGAACAAGGGGCCACAGTTTGAGAATAAGGGGTAGGCCATTTAGAATGGAGATGAGGAAGAACTTTTTCAGTCAGAGGGTGGTGAAGGTGTGGAATTCTCTGCCTCAGAAGGCAGTGGAGGCCAGTTCGTTGGATGCTTTCAAGAGAGAGCTGGATAGAGCTCTTAAGGATAGCGGAGTGAGGGGGTATGGGGAGAAGGCAGGAACGGGGTACTGATTGAGAGTGATCAGCCATGATCGCATTGAATGGCGGTGCTGGCTCGAAGGGCTGAATGGCCTACTCCTGCACCTATTGTCTATTGTCTATTGTCTATTGCCATGAAGAAAGTGTTACTGCGAACCTTCGGGTTTAATAGGCATGATTGCGCTGCAAGACTTCTGCACCTACCGGACCTCAGAGATCGACGGCCTTCCGTTCTCATGGCCGAAATGATGATGCTAGCCGGTGAGCATACGGATTGCCTTATGTTCGAACAGGCATTCCGAGAGAAGCTTCCTGAGGATGTCCGACTGCTGCTCACGGATTGTTCTTTTAAGGACCCCGAAGCATATGCAGCGAAAGCGGACGCGCTCATAGCGGCTAAAAACAAGGCAAGCGGTTCGATCAACAAGGTCTCGACATCAGTGACCACGCCACAGCGACATCAAGATGGCGCCGCATCTCCCGCCAGTTCTCCGAAAGCCCGCCAAAAAGATCCGCACAAGCGCGGCTGGTGCTATTATCACCTACGATGGGGTAGCGAATCCCGCAACTGCCGCTCACCTTGTACCTTCGCGGGAAATGCCTCGGCCGATCGTACATAGGGGCAGTTACGATTGGCCAGAACCGACGCCTCTACGTCCACGATCGATTCACGGACACAGAATTTTTGGTGGACACGGGAGCCATCGTCAGTATAGTGCCGCCGACCGACCTCGAAACCAGAACGGGTAAGACAGGTCCCACCCTCATCGCGGTTAATGGCAGCCCCATTCGCACTTTCGGTATACGGAAGATGTCCCTCGTGTTAGGCCTCCGCACGTACGAATGGCCATTCATCATAGCAGACGTCAGACAAGCGATCCTGGGCGCAGATTTTCTCTGGGCTTTTTCACTGGTCCCTGATGTCCGCGGTAACGACCTCCGACCCTCCGCCGGGAGGAGCCCGTCGCTCCGACAACCGCCTCCACGCCCAGCCCTACTGTCCAGGCCGTCGTCGCGGCCCCTGACTCGTATGCTGAGATCCTGGCGGAGTTTCCAGAGCTGCTCATCCAACGTTTTGACACGCCTTCGGCCAAGCA
Source organism: Rhinoraja longicauda (assembly GCF_053455715.1). NCBI lineage: Eukaryota > Metazoa > Chordata > Chondrichthyes > Rajiformes > Arhynchobatidae > Rhinoraja > Rhinoraja longicauda. The sequence continues at coordinate 105,375,961 of NC_135953.1, forward strand.
CGGCATGGTTCATCACATCCGCACCGAGGCCCCTCCCGTTTTCGCTTGGGCTAGGAGACTGCCGCCAGACAAACTGGTGGTGGCACGGGCGGAATTTAGGAAGATGGAGGAAATGGGAATTGTCCGTCAGTCTGACAGCCCGTGGGCCTCGCCGTTGCATATGGTCTCCAAGACATCTGGGGGGTGGAGACCATGTGGCGATTATCGGCGTCTCAATGCTGTCACCACGGCTGATCGCTACCCCATACCGCACCTGCAGGACTTTTCGTCTGGGCTGGAAGGAGCGGTGGTGTTCTCCAAAATCGATTTGGTGCGAGGATACCACCAGATTCCGGTGCGTCCGGAGGACATACAGAAAACTGCAACGATTACTCCGTTCGGGTTGTTTGAATGGTTGCGTATGCCTTTCGGTTTAAAGAACGCGGCACAGGCTTTCCAACGACTGATGGACCGCGTGGGCCGGGGTTTACCGTTTGTGTTTATTTATTTAGACGACATCCTGGTAGCCAGCCCCTCAGTGCAGGAACACCAGGTCCACTTGCGGACTGTGTTCCAGCGGCTCCAAGACCACGGGCTCATTATCCAACCCTCCAAGTGTCAATTCGGCCTCCCTTCTCTTGATTTTCTAGGGCACAGAATTACCCCTGCCGGCGCCTCCCCTTTGCCCGAGAAGGTGGAGGCTATCCGGGCATTTCCCAGGCCCACCACAGTAAAAGGACTACAGGAGTTCGTAGGTATGGTTAACTTCTACCATAGGTTCGTTCCGGCAGCTGCGCGGGTCATGCGCCCGCTTTTCCAGTGCCTTGCGGGAAAACCGGTAGAGTTGATATGGTCCCCGGCCGCAGAGTCGGCTTTTACAGCAGCTAAGGCAGCATTAGCAGACGCCACCATGTTGGTCCACCCGAGCCCCTCCGCCCCCACGGCCCTGACGGTTGACGCCTCTGACGTGGCGGTGGGCGGGGTCTTGGAGCAGCAGGTCGGTGGCCGTTGGCAGCCCTTGGCGTTTTTCAGCCGGCAACTAAATTCGGCTGAGCTGAAGTATAGCGCATTTGACCGAGAGCTTCTGGCCCTCTATTTAGCTGTTCGTCATTTCAGGTATTTCCTTGAGGGCCGCCCATTTGTGGCCTTTACGGACCACAAACCATTAACATTTGCATTTTTCAAATTGTCTGACCCATGGTCGGCCCGCCAGCAGCGGCACCTGACTGCTATCTCCGAATTTACCACCGATGTCCGTCATGTCGCGGGTAAGCTTAATGCCGTTGCTGACGCCCTGTCTAGACCTGCTTTTTCCCCTATTTCGGCGGTGGACTGCGAGGTGGATCCCCAGGAGCTTGCGGAGGCACAGCTTCTAGCGGATACCGCTTCGGCATACCAGTCCACCACTTCGGGATTGAAGTTGACTCAGGTAGCCTGCGGGTCGGAAGGCACAAAAGTCTGGTGCGATGTTTCTCTTCCCCGTCCCAGGCCGGTAGTACCGCCCTCCCTTCAGCGCCGGGTTTTTGATGCCATTCATGGGCTGGCGCACCCGTCCATCTGCTCCACCTCTGCTTTGGTAGCAGCTCGGTTTGTCTGGCATGGCCTACGGAAACAGGTAGCGGGTTGGGCGCGTTCCTGCGTTCCCTGTCAGACCGCTAAAGTCCAGCGCCATGTCCAGCCCCCCGTACAGGAGTTCGAGGTCCCAGCAAGTCGTTTTTTCCACATCCACGTGGATTTAGTCGGGCCTTTGCCTTCTTCCCGGGGCTACACCCACCTCCTCACGGTGGTGGATCGGTTCACCCGGTGGCCAGAGGCTTTCCCATTGTCTGATATTTCGTCAGCCTCCTGTGCCAGGACTTTGGCCCTCCATTGGGTAGCTCGTTTCGGGGTCCCAGCAGTTATTACCACTGACAGGGGGCCGCAGTTCACTTCGTCCCTCTGGGCCGCGCTCGCAGAACTGTACGGTTCCAAGTTACAACCCACTACTGCATATCACCCCCAGGCAAATGGACTTGTAGAAAGGTTCCACCGTCAACTTAAGGCGTCCCTCAGTGCAAGGCTTGAAGGCCCGGACTGGGTAGACCAGCTCCCCTGGGTCCTTCTGGGCATCCGGACTGCTCCTAAGCTAGATCTCGGTGCATCGTCCGCGGAGCTAGTATATGGCTCGACACTTCGAGTACCCGGAGATTTGTTTCCGGACCCTTCAGACCAGCTGCCTACAGTCCCATCAGTGTTAGCATCTCTCCGGGCACGGGTGGGTTCCCTGGCTCCAGTTCCGACTTCACGTCATGGGTGTCCCATGGTACATGAACCGCCTTCCCTGAAGGACTGTGAGTTTGTGTTTCTGCGAAAAGATTCCCATCGCGCCCCGTTACAAAGGGTCTATCAAGGGCCGTTCCGGGTTTTGCGTAAGGGAACGGCTACCTTCACCTTAGATATGTGCGGCAAGAGTGAGCTCGTCTCGGTGTCCCGGCTCAAACCTGCACACTTGGATCCGGATCAACCAGTCCTGGTCGGCCAAACCCCTAGGAGAGGCCGACCTCCGTTAGTTCCGCTCAGTCCAGGACCCCCCGTTCCGGCAGTTCCTCCAGGACCCCCCGTTCCGGCAGTTCCTCCAGGACCCCCCGTTCCGGCAGTTCCTCCAAGTCCGGAACCCCCGGCTCCTGTGGTTCAGGCTGCCCCTCTCCGTACTCGTTATGGTCGCGAAATCCGGCTCCCTGCTAGGTTCCGTACCTCGGGTTCTGGGGGGGGTCATGTAGCGACCATAGAGAATGGTCCAGGTCGTCGAACCCTCAGATTGGCCAGCGAGGTCACGTGGGAACGCGACCATGGGGATTGGTCCAGAGAGCGACATCGCTGATTGGCCAGCGTGGTCATGTGCGCTTTTGGCGCCCGAAATGTTCAGTTCGGCGAAGTCTTCGAAGAAGACAGTAAGTTTTTGATGGTTGTCCTTTACCTTGTTGTTTAACTCTGTATTCGAATATTGCGGCTGCAATAAACTTCTTCTACAACCAACAAGTTTTCGGACTCGCCATACAGGAGAGTTTTGGGCCCAACGGGTCCACTTGATCTAGTCTGCTCCTAAAAAGCATGCAGTGTGGAGGAAGGCCATTTCCAATCTCCACAAGCAAGAACAATTGATTTTTTTTATTGGGCTCAGTCCAATAGATGCAAAAGCAGCTAAATGAATTATCCAGGATTTAATTAAATGGAGGGGTAGGCCCGAGGGGCTGAATAAGTTTGCTGCTGCTCCAAGGCTGCTCCAAGGCTGCTCCAACACCTGACCCTCATGATCGTTCTGCCATTGTGTGCTAACACGGTGAATTAGTCACTGAGAACTGTCAGGTTTTACAGTCTAGAGATGTATCATGGAGAGTTTCTGAGCATTAAAATTAAAATGATTTCCCAGGTGATACAGTTGTTTTGCAACCTTAATGCTGTGACCAAAAGTGCTGAAAATAATCTGAATGTGAGTGATGTGATTTGGGTGTATGAAAAGGAACTGCAGAGGCTGGCATATATTGAAGATAGGCACAAAGTGCTGGAGTAACTCAGCAGGTCAGGCAACATTTCTGGAGAAAAAGGATGGATGATATTTCGTATCAGTACCCTTCTTCAGACTGAAAGTAGATGGGGGGGGAACAGTTCCCGAAGAAGGGTCCCGACCTGAAACGTCACCCATCCTTTTTCTCCAAAGATCTTGCAGAGAGGGCAGCAGAGTGGTGCAGCATTAGTGTTGCTGCCTTACAACACCAGAGACCCAGGTTTGATCTTGACTATGGGTGCTGTCTGTACGGAGTTTGTATGCTATCCCTGTAACTGCAAGGGTTTTCCCAGGTGCTCCGTATCCTCCCTTATTCCAAAGACATACAGGTTTGGAAGTTAAGGAGTTAAGTGTGTTGGATAGTGCCAGGGCTGGATTAAGCTAGCAGGGTTGGAGCTAGGGTTGCCAATTTCCTCACTCCCAAATACGGGACAAGGTGATGTCACCGCCCCGCGTCACCTAACCCAGCGGCCACGGGCTCCCGTTCCACCAATGGCGGACGCCCGGGCCGGGAGGCGGGTTGCAAGGCAACCTCCGTTAGGCGGCGCCCGGGCCTACACAGACCGGAGGTAGACACAAAATGCTGGAGTAAGTCAGCGGGTCGGGCAGCATCTTGGGAGAGAAGGAAAGGGTCTCGACACGAAACGTCACCCATCTTCTGCTGGACCTCCGTGAGGCTGGCGGTGAGGACTTCGCCATGGGCGATGAGGGCGACGAAAGTATCCACAAACTGAAGGAGAAGAGGAAGGGGCGAGGATTTGGCTCCGAGGAAGGCGCTCGATCCAGGCTGCGAGAAGACTACGACTCTGTGAAGCAAGATGGCGACGAGCCAGGCCCTCAACGCTCGGTGGAGGGGTGGATCCTGTTTGTGACCGGGGTCCATGAGGAAGCCACCGAGGAGGACATCCACGACAAGTTCGCCGATTACAGTGAGATCAAGAACCTGCACCTCAACCTGGACCGGCGCACCGGCTACCTCAAGGGCTACGCTCTGGTGGAGTATGAGACCGAGGCTACATGGAGGCGCAGGTGGCCATGGAGAGTTTGAACAGGTCGGAGCTGGCCGGGCAGCCCATCAGCGTGGACTGGGGCTTCGTCAGGGGACCCCCGAGGAGCAAGAGGCGGAGTGGCCGAAGGAGAAGCTGGAGCCCCAACCGGAAGGGTCACTGAGCCGGGACAGAGTGCGGAGCGACCGGTGGGATGGAGCGGCCTGCACAGCGCCGGGGAGCGAGACACGCCCGCAGATCCCGTGCCCAAATTGAGCCATGCATTACAGGGGCCGTTTAATCTCAGACGGGACTGTCGTGGGGCTGGGGAGTGGGTGGGGAGGGAAGGGTAAGGTTGGCTGTGCAAAACAACACTCAGAAATAAACTATTTTAGTTCCAAAAAAATATCTTCAGTCTGAAGAAGGGTCTCGACCCGAAACGTCGCCCATTCCTTCTCTCCAGATGCTACCTGTCCCGCTGAGTTACCCCAGCATTTTGTGTCTACCTTCAATTTTAACCAGCATCTGCAGTATTTTTCCTACAGTGACCAAGCCCACTCCCGGGCCTAATACGGGACAATTTAAAGATAAATTTGAATGAAATTTATTTGTATCTTGTTATTAATGACATCCGTAATGATTACATACCATGCACCATGCAGCATGCAGCTCCCCCTCGTGACAGCCGATTTCACCTGACAGCTTGCAAGCATTTAGTGCGGGGCCCTCGAAAATGCGGGGCCTGTAGCATATGCTACTTTGGCTACTAGGTTAATCCGGCACTGGATATTACTAGTGAGTGGTGATCAGTGGTCAGCACGGCATCTGTGGGCTGAGAGGCCTGGTTCCTTGCTGTATCTCTAACGTCTAAGATGCTGCCTGACCCGCTGAGTTACTCGAGCGCTGTGTGTCTATCTTCCATGCGACTTGGGGATTGATATTTATATTTGCACATTGTACAATGTTGACAGTTGACGTTTATATCCCTAGTGATGAATGATGGGCTAGAAGGCAGCGAGGGTGTCTTTTAGAACGTGCCTCTGGTGGTAACCTGCAACCTGACAGGAGAAGCCTCATCCAACCCTACAGTTGGAAATTTGCCTCAGCTTCTAACAACTTCCCCAGTCAATCAGCCTTAGTAATGCTAATTCCTTCTTCAGACACACAAACCTTAGATTTTGCCTTTACAGCCCGTTGCAGGCACAGAGAGATGCAAGATGTATCGAGAGCCCTCTGTAAGATGTCTGCAAACAATTAGGTGGAGAAGTGACACGAGCCTTCACTCAGTGCGATGAATGCTGTCATGACATCTGTGCCTGGTTACTGCACTGCTGGGAGACTTCAGTCCACGTCTACTTCAGAAATATGCAGAAGGCCCCACATTACAGCTGTGCCTGTCGATGGAGGTAGGCAGCCAGCCATCATGCGGTCAGGAATTGGCACTTATTTTTATTTTTATTTAACAATCTTCACAATGAGATTGACTCCAAGAGCCTTACAGAAACAACACTCAATTGATATTTCAAAGCAACGATGAGCAAAGTATTGCATTTGTAGAAAGCACCACGCCATTGAACAAGGTAGACTTCAAGATGAACAAGGGGGGCATTAATTGCATCAGCGTTTCAGATTATATTGAATGGTGTGGCTTTAGTTTTGAGGAAAATCAACATTTAAGAGGTTCCTGATGGTTTCTTTTTCAATTTAGTTTAGTTTGGTTTAGAGATACAGCACGGAAACAGGCCCTTTGGCCACCGTTTCCGTACTGACCAGTGATCCTTGCACACTAACACTATCCTACACACATTAGGGACAATTTACAATTAATTATACCAAGCCAATTAGCCTATAATCATGGAGAAAAGCCATACAGCTCATGGGGAGAACGTACAAACTACGTACAGACAGCACCCATAGTCAGGATCGAACCCGGATCTCTAGCACTGCTGCGCCACCGTGCCGCCCTAAATCCTATTCTAAATAGGATTTGCATGTACTGTTCAGAGTCAGAATGGAGACAGCTATTAGAGACACAAAATGCGATTATAATCAGGTCTGATCCTACACTGCCTTGCCTGCATTGTAATATATATGAACTTGTAGTCACGCTGTAGGATTAAATCATCCTGTGGGTGCTTTTCAGCTACTTGCAGTGTGTTTTTTAATATTTATATTATAAAGGTCAACAGAATAGTGTGTAGGGCTCAGTGCCCAGTACACTGCATATATGGGTCAAATACTCACCCCTGCATCTGGAGCCCATCAGGAATATGAACTGGTTACTTGGCTGAAGCAGTGCAATTTTCATTCTGATTTTCAAATCCAATCAGGGCCCCAACCCTTCCCTACCTTGGCAACCCTCTAGTTCCGACCTCTTGCAGATAGACACTAAATGCTAGAGTAACAGGCAGCACATCTGGTGAAAAGGAATAGGTGACCTTTCGGGTCGAGTCCCTTCTTCAGACTGAGAGTTGGGGGGGGGGGGGGGGGGGGAGGAGGAGAGAAACTAGAGGTATGAAAAGGTTCCAAACAAATTGGAAATGTGGAATTCTCAGCCACAGAAGGCCAATTCACTGAATGTTTGAGGGAGTTAGATTTAGCTCTTGGGCTAAAGGAATCAAGGGATATGGGCAAAAAGCAGGAACGGGGTACTGATTTTAGATGATCAGCCATGATCATATTGAATGGCAGTGCTGGCTCAAAGGACCGAATGGCCTACTCCTGCACCTATTTTTCTGTTTTCTATGTTTTCTAAATCAGTGCCGGCACTGATGACCAAGGAAAGGTGGAGCCCACAATGGTCCATTGTTGGCTGTGGTAGAGGTGATAACTAAAGGGAACAGTGCGAACAGTGAATGCGAACAGTGGAACTGGCAGAACAACTAGGGTGAGGGAGGGGGAATGCAAGAGTTATTTGAAATTCAAGAAATCAACATTCATACCACTAGGTTGTAAATTACCCAAGTGAAATAAGAGGTGTTGTTCCTCCAATTAGTATGTGGCCTCTCCCTGACAGTGGAGTTGGCCCAGGACAGAAAGTATGGGAGTGGGAGGGGGAGTTAAAATGTTTGGCGAACTGTCCCGCTGAGTTGCTCCAGCATTTTGTGTCTATCTTCCGTGTAATCCAGTATCTGCCGTTCCTTCCAACTCTTGCACATCCCCACTCTTATTCTTCCACCATTGGGTGCTGCACGGTAAGCTATCCAAGTCCTCTACTGTCAACAAACCTCCAACGCGCTCTCACCATAACCTGTTTCTCAAAACCTCATGCACTCATTTCTCTACCCAGATAATATACACAGCTCAATGTCAAATCCTGCTCAATAAACTGTCTTGGGGAGCACCTTGGGAAGTTTCATAATGCTAAAGTTGAATTCAAGTCGTATTCTTGAAGTTTATCTTATTTTTCCACTTGAAGATTGAACTACCTCTTTATATTGCCAACTGTGGCACAAAATGGAAGGAGTTGTCACTTCTGACTCATAGGGTTTTGGATTCATGCTCTGAAATGTTCCACCTGCCACACGCTCATCTCCTTAAAATGTACCTCAAAACCTAGTCACCCATTGTTCAAATATACATAAAAATGTGTGATACACACAAAATGTTGGAGTAACTCAGCGGGCCAGGCAGCATCTCTGAATAGAAGGAATGGGTGATGTTTCGGGTCAAGACCCTTCTTCAGATTCAGAGTCAGGGGAGAAGGAAGCACAGAGACATGGAAGAGTAAGGTGTGAAACAGAGAGATCAAAGGGGACAAAGCTTAAGGAAAATGCAGAATAGGTTATTGTTGACAACGAAGCATACAAAATAAAATTTCATCAGAGGGACAGTCAGACTGATCGGAGAACTAAGATGGGGGATGGAGGGAAAGGGAAAGTAAGGGTCTCCTGAAGTTGAAGTTATAAAAATGTGTACCTGTCATAGATTGTTTGAAGTTGCCTTAATCTTAGCGAAACAGGAACACAACAACTAGATAAATGACCATGGTTGAAACAAAGAATTGCAGATGCTGGTTTATACCGAAGATTGACACAAAGTGCTGGAGTAACTCCGAGGGTCAGGCACATCTCTGGAGAAAAAGGATGGGTGACACTTCGTCAGATTTCCTTCTTCGGACTGAATCCAATTTTTCCAGAACAATTGAATCAGATCTTTAACTTTACTTTGGCCCAACTACCATGGGAGTTGGAAACACATTTGCATTCAATATGAACCCAAAGAAAATTAACATCTAATTTCTGGCACTATGCTGTTCACAATTAATATATTTTCTTATTTCTGGTTCTTTTTAGCAGTTCATTCATGGTCCAACTCCAAGGGGAAGCTTAAATGTCTGATCTGAATTCTTTGGCGTTTTAATTTGTAAAATGCATTTCCCTCCTCAAGATGACAAAAATCCCCAAGTCTGTGTATTGTTTTCTGATTTTAAGAAACCGACTAAGCAATATACACGCTTTCACGTACAGGACATCATCAAAGCAGAAAGGCAATAGTTCCATTTCTATACTCATTTTTTTTTACATAAGAATATATCAGGAAATTTGTCTCACTGCTCAAATTTTGTCTGAAGAAATCAGACTTCGGTCATTCACTGTTCCAAAAATACCCTGGATATGATGATGGAGATGAGATAGAAACATAGAAACATAGAAAATAGGTGCAGGAGGAGGCCATTTGGCCCTTCGAGCCAGCACCGCCATTCATTGTGATGAATGAATGAATGAATAAGTTTATTGGCCAAGTATGTACACATACAAGGAATGTGCCTTGGTGCTCCGCTCGCAAATAACAGAACGAACATGCAGTAACAATTAAGAATAAAGCATAAAACATTAAAACTTTAAGAATATAACATTACGGTTTAAACGTGCGAGTGAAATAAACCAGAGCAAAAAGAGACTACAGACTTTTGTTTTTTGAGTAGAGCTACTACTTGCGGAAAAAAAGCTGTTTTTATGTCTGGCTGTGGCTGCTTTGACAGTCCGGAGTCGCCTTCCAGAGGGAAGTGCTTCAAAGATTTTGTGGCCAGGGTGAGAGGGGTCAGAGATGATCTTGCCCGCTCGCTTCCTGGCCCTTGCAGTGTACAGTTCGTCAATGGGGGGAAGGTTGTAGCCAACAACCTTCTCAGCTGATGGAACGATCCGTTGCAGCCTCCAGATGTCGTGCTTGGTGGCTGAGCCAAACCAGACCATGATGGAGAAGGTGAGGACGGACTCAATGATGGCAGTATAGAATTGGACCATCATTGCATGTGGCAGATTGTGTTTCCTCAGCTGCCGCAGGAAGTACATCCTCTGTTAGGCCTTTTTGACTGTGGAGTCAAAAATGGCTGATCATCCACAATCAGTAACCTGTGCCTGCCTTTTCCCCATATCCCTTGATTCCACTAGCCCCTAGAGCTCTATCTAACTCTCTTTTAAATTCATCCAGTGAATTGGCCTCCACTGCCTTCTGTGGCAGAGAATTCCACAAATTCACAACTCTCTGGGTGAAAAAGTTTCTTCTCACCTCAGTTTTAAATGGCCTCCCCTTTATTCTAAGACTGTGACCCCTGGTTCTGGACTCGCGCAACATTGGGAACATTTTTCCTGCATCCAGCTTGTCCAGACCTTTTATAATTTTATATGTTTCTATATGATCCCCTCTCATCCTTCTAAACTCCAGTGAATATATGCCCAGTCTTTCCTCATATGAGAGTCCCGCCATCCCGGGGATTAACCGCGTGAACCTACGCTGCACTGCCTCAACAGCAAGGACATCCGTCCTCAAATTAGGAGACCAAAACTGCACACAATACTCCAGATGCGGTCTCATCAAGGCCCTATACAACTGCAGAAGGACATCTTTACTCCTATACTCAAATCCTCTTGTTCTGAAGGCCAACATGCCATTAGCTTTCTTCACTGCCTGCTGTAGCTGCACGCTTACTTTCAGTGACCGGTGTACAAGGACACCAAGGTCTTGTTGCTCTTCCCCTTTACCTAATCTGACACCATTGAGATAATAATCTGCCTCCTTGTTTTTGCCACCAAAGTGGATCGCCTCACATTTACGTACATTATACTTCATCTGCCATGCATCTGCCCATTCACTCAACCTGTCCAAGTCACCCAGCAACCTCCTGACATCCTCTTCGCAGTTCACACTGCCCCCCAGCTTTGTGTCATCTGCAAACTTGCTAGTGTTAGTTCTAATTCCATTATATAAATCATTAATATACATTGTAAATAGTTGCAGCTCCAGCACCGAGCCTTGCGGCAGTCCACTCGCCACTGACTCAGTTTCCATACAGTGAGCCCCAGAAATATATCTGCACGGAATATTCTTTAGACGGCAAGTTATTGTGGTTATGTTTTAGTCCAGGTCCTGGTGGTCAGGCAGAGGAGGACGGACTGCACAACCGAGAACCAAGAGGGACCCAGCGGGGGGGGGGGGGCAAGAACTAAGAGGGACCCGGCTTTGGGAGGGGGTGGGGGAGGCACCAAGATCGAAGAGGGACCAGCATGACTCTGATGAGCACTTTGTGTAACTTTGTTAGCACCAGAAATATGGCGACTCTTTTGTATACTTTGCGTGTTGTGTGCAAAAGAATTCCTCTGTACCTAGGTACATGCGACAATAAAGTATCATCATCATGGCATTAGATTATAATGTGGTAAGGTAATCTGTAGGACATATTACAGGTGGTAATCTGTATTATTAATATGCTTAACTGTGTGATTGCACAATTTTCTGTTCATTCATGTTATACATGATGTTGGTGAGGCTGCATTTAGAGCACTGTGTTCAGTTCTGGACACCATGTTATGGGAAAGATGCTGTGAAGCTGGAAATGGTACAGAGAAGATTTATCGAGGATGTTGCCAGGACTCGAGGGTCTGGGCTGTAGGGAGAGGTTGAGCAGGCTAGGATAATATTCCTTGGAGCGCAGGAGGATGAGGGGTGATCTTATAGAGGTGTATAAAATCATGAGATGAATAGATGGGGTAGAAGCACAGTCTTTTGCCCAGAGTAGGGGATGGAGAACCAGGGGACAGGTTTACACAAAGGGGGAAAGATTCAATAGGAATCTAAGGGGTAACATTTTCACACAAAGGGTAGTGGGTGTATGGAATGAGCTGCTGGAGGAGGTAGTTGAGGCAAGGACTGTTGCAACGTTTAAGAAACAATTGGACAAGTACATGGATAGGACAGGTTTAGAGGGATATGGGTCAAATTGGTGGGACAAGTTGGGCCGAAGGGCCTTTCCACGCTGTATGACTCTATAAGCAATATTATCCCTTTCTAAAGGCCTTGAGCTTGTACCCCATGACATCTCATCTCTCGGTCTCCCGAGTCCAGATAGACCGAGTCTGTCATCTTGAGTCAGGTTGCAACTGTGCAATGGCAAGATCAGTTTCATTCTGACAACAGGAAAATCAAATGGTTTACTCTTCATGACATCCTCAAATTAAAATCTAAAGGTATATTAATCTGTTTAGTGGGGCATGGGAGCGATAGGAGAGCAAGGTGGGGGAGGGGATGCAATGGAAGGGAAAGAACAGACAGGAACATGAATTAGAAAGAGATCAGATGAAAGAGGTAATGAGAAATATGTTTAAAAAGGGGAAAATGGAGAGATATAAATTCATGACAGTTTTACAATGAGACTGTGCACATCTGGTCAAGAGCTGACCATGATTCCTTTCAAGAGGTATAGCATGTCAAAGCAGCATGGGCAGCTGGAACTCATTTAGGAGGTGGAAATCTATTCCCATTAGCTTTCCCATAACAGCTGAACAGCTAAAGAGTCGTCATGTCTTGGAATAAAGGAGCCACAATCCACCACGTTGTATTTACATTCCTTCCAACTAGCATAAGCAGAAAAGGTTTATAGCAATTCAATTCAGTCCGCTTTAATCGTTAATACCACGTTGTAACTCGAGACATTTGCAAAGAGAGATCTGACAACTGTTCATGTGGAAATCTCTGGAAGCCTTTGTCCCCCGAGGGCAGCACCAATATTTGAGGTTTAGCTCTCAATCCTCATCTGATCTCGTGTGAGATTCACAGGCAGCGTGCAACATGGCGACCATATAGGACAAGGTGGAATACAGATGGTGACGATGTTAGCAGGTGATTATTTTTTGCCTTTGTTAATGCAATCAATAGAAGATCTGTGCACAAAAATGAAGTTTCTGCCACAGATTGATAACCATCTTTAATCAGACTTCAATGTTATACCTTGCACGAAAAATGTAGTTTCATTTATCCATGCACTGTGGACGACGAGATTGTATTAATGTATAGTCTTTTCTTTGACTGGATAGCACACTAACAAAGCTAACACTAACAAAGTCTGAAGAAGGGTCTCGACCCGAAACGTCACCCATTCCTTCTCTCCTGAGATGCTGCCTGACCTGCTGAGTTACTCCAGCATTTTGTGAATAAAGAGCTTTTCACAGTACCTCTGTACACAAAACAATAATAACTAAACTGCTGTGCCATCTCTTCCTACCATTGAAGTGATTCTAAGATGAACACATTGCTGCATAGCAATAGCCTGGAGTAACGCCCAGGTAATTAATCTTAAAATAATATTGTTCAGGGATAAATATTGAGCAGTATACTAAGAACATACTTGCCCTTAATTGCTCTTAATGAGATTGTCAAACAGTCATACAGCAAGGAAACAGGCCAATGGAGACACAAGGGACTGCAGATGTAGCAATCTTGAGTAAAACACTAAGTGCTGGAGTAACTCAGCATCTTTGGAGAAAAGTGCATAGGCAATGTTTCAGGTCGGGGCCCTTCTTCAGAAAGATTGCAGTAGGGAGGAGAAAGCTGGAAAAGAGGTGGGGGGTGGGATATTGCCCGGCAAGTGTATTTCTCGCTGTACTTTCTGCATTCCTACAATGACAACATTCTGAAAGAATTTTGTTGGTTGAGAGGGTTTGCATAGTGGCACACCAGTAAAGCTGCTGTCTTACAGCGCAAGGGATCAGCATTCAATCCTAACTATGGGCATTGACTGTACAGAATTTGAACATTCTCCCTGTGACCACTTGGGTTTCTTCCCACACTCCAAAGACGGACAGGTTTGAGGGTTAATCGGCTTCGGTAAAATTGTCCCTAGTGTGTAGGACAGTGTTAGTGCACAGGGTGATCACTGGTCGGCATGTATTTGGTGGGCCGAAGGGCCCGTTTCCGTGTTGTATCTCTAAAGTCTAAAAGAAACCAGCGGACATGGTGAGAGGTTGCCACAGTTGCATCCTCGTACCTTACTTCTCCATTGCCATTTGGGCAATTCTCTAAACTGCACCCCTCTATTTAAATTAGGTTTAGGCTTATTTTAGGCACGTGTACTGAAGTACAGTGAAAAGCTTTGTTTTGAATGCTATCCAATCAAATAATCTTAAACATAAATACCATCAAGCCAAACTCAAGTCCAATAGGTAGAGCAAAGGGGAAATTACAGAAAGCAGAATATAGTTGTCAGCATTGTATCACATCAGTTCCATGGACAAAGTCCAATGTCCACAATGGGGTAGAGGTGAACCTGACAATGCCCAAGCTTATGAAAGGATCATTCAGAAGCTTGATAGAGGGGGAGAAGCTGTTCAAGTCTGGTGGTGAACACTTCCAAGTATCGGTATCTTTTTCCAAACAGGAGCAGAGAGGAGGAGGAATGACCAGAGTGGGACAAGTCTTTGCCTTTTCAAGGCAGCGTGAAGTGTAGATGGACTCAATGGTGGGTAGTCTGGTCTATGTGATGACTGGGCTCCATCTGCAAGCCTCTGCAATTCTAGTGTGCAAATAACAATAGAAATGCTCTGTAGATCAAAGTAAGGGGTCTAAATAAATTGTTCATATCAAAGTTCGATTTACAGACAAACTAATTTATGGCCCAGCAATGAAAAAGAAGCAAACACGATAACTCTTCTGACAGTCAGGGGCGAGACAAATACAGGCACAGTAAAGCAAATATTGGATTGGCTTGAGAAAGCAGTTCAGGAGCAATGCCTGCTTGATATCTGGAATCTTGGCCATATAACAGAGATTAAAATCCCTAGAGAGGTAGAAGAGAAAGCAGAATTGGTAGCACTATAGGCTTCAAACTTCAATGCAAGCATTTAATTCTTACATAATGATGATGCATTATCTTTTCAAACAGTTCAAGCCAGACACGTCACAACCTTTCCACTATGTATTTAGAGTCTGTGTGTATTCTAAAGCAGCTATTAGCTCTGGTACAGTGAGACAGCCCTTCCATTTGGGCGGCATGGTAGCGCAGCGGTCGAGTTGCTGCCTTACAGAACTTGCAGTGCCGGAGACCCGGGTTTGATCCTGACTACAGGTGTTGTCTATACGGAGTTTGTACTTTCTCCCCATGACTTGAATGGGTATTCTCAGAGATCTTCGGTTTCCTCCCACACTCCAAAGATGTAGAAGTTTGTAGGTTAATTGGCTTGGTATAAATGTCAATTGTCCCTCGTGTGTGTAGGATGGTGTTGATGTTCGGGGATCGCTGATCGGTGCGGACCTGGTAGGCCGCAGGGCCTGTTTTCATGCTGTATCTCTAAACTAAACTAAATTTCTTGCACCAGCCCTATTTATACATCCTTGAAGATGTTTCTCACTGTACTTTCTGCATTCCACCATGTACAACATCCTGAAAGCATTTTGTCGACTGTGAAGCCAGTGGGACATGGTGAGGTCGTGTTCTCCAACTTGAAACCTCACATCTGCCCTTCTTCATGGCCATTTAGATAATATTGCATAGATCCATGGAGTCAGAGCACAGAAACAGTCCCTTAGGCCCCACTTGCCCATGCCGACCAAGATGCCCCATCTACACTAGTCCCATTTGCCTGCATATCATTACATCATAAGATATAGGAGCAGAATTAGTCCATTCGGACCAACAAGTCTACTCCACCATTCAATCATGGCTGATCTATCTCTCCCTCCTAACCCCATTCTCCTGCCTTCTCCCCCTAACCTCTGACACCTGTACTAATTAAGAATCTATCTCCACCATAAATATATCCACTGACTGCCTCCACAGCTTTTTGTGGCAAAGAATTTCACAGAATCGCCACCCTCTGACTAAAGAGTCTGTGTGTATTCATATGGCCCATATTTCTCTGAATACGTTTTGAGCACCCTTTCCACCCGTGATGCCACTTTCAAGGAACTTTATACCTGCATCCCTAGATCCTTTTGGTCTACAACATTTCCAGGGTCCTGCCATTCACTGTGAAGATCCTGTCATGGTATGACTTCCCATAATGCAAAACCACCCACTTATCCGCATTAAACTCCATTAACCATTCCTCTGCCCATTTGCCCAACTGATCAAGATTCTAAATAATTTTTTATAACCATCTTCGCTATCTACAGTAACATCCACTTAAATGCCATCTGCAAACCTACCAATAATGCCTTCTACATTCTCTTCCAAATCATGGATATAAACCACAAACAGCAATTGGCCCAGCACTGATCCCTGAGGCACACCACTAATCACAGGACTCCAGTCTGAAAAACAACCTTCCACTATCACACTCTGCTTCTTTCCTTGAAGGCAATTTTCTATCCATTCGGCTAGATCTTCCTGGGTCCCTTGTGATGTAACCTTCCAGAGCAGCTTAGAATGTGGAACGTATCAAATGTCTTGCTGGTCCATATAGACAATGTCTACGGCGATCCCTCAACCACCTTTTTGATTACCTTCAAAATAAAGCCCAAATTCATAAGACATCATCTCCCACACACAAACCATGCTGACCATACCTGATCAGCTTTTCTATCCAAGGGCATATACCTCAACCTACAGAACTGCCTCCTTGATCTAACTAGCATTTCTATCGTTAATAGAATCTGTCTAAAGTGAGGACATGGTATGGAATAATATTCAGGATGCAAATAACAATATAAATGTTAGCTAGATCAAGAATTCTAAATAAATTCTTCATGTATATGTTGGATTTGCAGCAGTTTGATGAAGGTCACTGAACCCTCATCAATTAGATCACGTAGATGTATCTAAAATGTGTGCGTGGTTTACTAAGCTTAGTTTATTGTCACATGTATCGAGGTCCAGTGAAAAACCTTTTAGTTGCGTGCTATCCAGTCAGTGGAAAGACTGTACATATTTACAATAAAGCCATCTACAGGATAACGGGAATAACATTTAGTGCTAAAGTCCAATAAAATCTGATTAAAGATAGTCTGAGGGTCTCCAATGAGGAAGCTGGTAGGTCTGGAGCACTCTCTAGTTGTTACTTGGATGGTTTAGTTGCCTGCTAACAGCTGGGAAGAAACGGTCTCTGAATCTGGAGGTGTGTGTTTTCATACGTCTGTACCTCTTGCCTGATGGGAGAGGGGAGAAGGGGAAGTTTTTGGGGTGCAACTCATCCTTGATTATGCTGCTGGCCTTGCCAAGGCTGCGCGAGGTGCAAATGAAGTCAAGGGAATGGAGGTTGGTTTGCGTGATGGTCTGGGCTGCATTCACAATTCCCTGCAATTTCTTGCGGGCTTGGATGGAGCTGTTCCCAAACCATGCTGTGATGCATCCCAATGAAATGTTTTCTAAAGTGCATCTGTGGAAGTTTTCTCCGAGATAGTTGTGCTACAAATATCTCAGAGATCGTGATAGTGCTGGTTAACTATCGAAGAGACTTTGCCCAGTGCAGGACTGGTTAAGGACATGCTGACAATGTAACACATTGAAACCAGGAGCAATTCTTCTCACACAAAGAGAAGGTGTTCTAAATACTGAGAAAGTGCGTGGAAACTGAAAAAACCCTCAATAACAGTGCAGAGTTACATATTGTGCATATTGTGCGCTTTAGTGCGTTCTCTCTCTCTCTCCCCTTCCCTCCTCTCCCACCCCATGGGGAGAGAGGGCCGCGCCATTCTTCATCTGAGCCTTAAGCAACATCAGGAGAGCAGATAATTGAGTCATTCTTCCACCACCATCTGCAAGATCAGATTCCACATGAACTGCTGGGCTTCCCGACACTCAAAAGCACTTCCTCAGCTGCGAGGAGCTTTAGAAATTCAAGTCAAGTGAAATACAAGCATTTCCTTTATTTGTCACGTACTTTCCTTTGTTTAAAATAATGTCCGGACATCTGAAATAAACTTTAAAAAACATTCACGGCACATGAAACAGAAGGAAAAATGGCCAAGGTCCTGCAAAACAGCCAGTTCTCTTCTACAGATGCTTCACTCTCTCTCCTTGTCCAGCCAAAGTTCAGGAGGCTTCACAAAAAAATTACTGTGGTTTACAAGAAACAGACAAGTGACAAGTTCCCCCCCCCACCACCACCAAGCATATTGGATGCAGAAAATGTGAAACAGAAGGAAATCAATGGAAGCAAGCAGTGCATCCAAAAGCATACAATTGTACAGGTGTCAGGAAGCAGATGGAGTCCGGAATGCCTGCAATGTAAACTGAGGCTTATGAAAAAACTTTGGATCGGTTCTCCCAGCTGATTGCTGAATCAGTATTTGGACATGGCTCATGTTTTTAAACAATCTAACACTTGCCATTATTTCATGGTCAGACCACCAGGACCAGGTCTGATTTATATTTGGTCTGATCAGGTTGGAATTCATAATCCCTGTGCCACTTATTAAAATTGCTAGACCACCATTTCTCCCAATTCCAATCCATTCCACTCTTCCTAAAAGTTCAGTTCAGTTTAGTTAATTGTTGCCTGGACTGGGCACCATCTTGAGGTTTTTGGAAGATTTATGAATTACGACATTGTCTTCAGATTAACATCTCCATTTACCCCGTTAAGAAGATTCTAGATTCTGACGCGAACCGGTATTTAAAATCATGACATAAAAGCAAAATGCTGAACTTCTGAGAGAGAACAGGTCATAATGGAAATACTCAGCAGGTCAAGCAGGAACTATGGAGAGAGAAACCAAATTAGTGTCTCGGGTCAATCAAAGAGTGAAACTTTTGTTTCTTTCTTTTCAGATTCTACTGAACATAGAATATTTCCAGTCTTTTCCATTGTATTTTAGGCATATCTCAGACCGGTGGAAACAGTGCATGATCTTGCTATTGAGGAAGGATACTGCTGTGTACACCCTGCACAGCAAAACCTCCCCTGGTCCTGACACATTCAACCTTAGGGAGGTTTTGCTCATTGTTTGTCTGTCACACAACACAATTTCTGTTGATTTATTTTGCCCAGTTGCTCCCTTTACTAACTGAACGGAAAGCTGGCAGTTTGCCCTCTGGCCAACTTTCTCTTTGCAGAGGTGGGCCACTTCTTTGCCAACTAAATGTCCAGACTTGGATGTATGGAAATATCAAGCATGCAGGGCAGTACAGCTGGTAGAGCTATTGCCTTACAGCACCTGAGACCTGGATTTGATCCTGACCTCGGGTGCTGCCTGTGTAGAGTTTGCACATTCTCCCCGTGACTGCATGGATTTCTTCCAGGTGTATCGGTTTCCTCCCACATCCCAAAGATGTGTGGTTTTATAGGTTAATTGGCCTCTGTAAATTTCCCTAGTGTGTAGTGGGATAATTAGTGTGAATGGGTGATCAATGGTCAGTGTGGACTTGGTGGCCAGAAAGGCCTGTTTTTATGCTGTATCTTTAAACTCTAAAGGTACTGCTCTATACTTCTACTGATGTGTCATGTCCTCTCAACATTCGTCTGTACAAACTCCTAACAACAGAAGTGGAGCAAAGCTGGTGCTAAAGGAAAAACTTGTACTTACCTAATTCATTTCACAACCTCAACACATCCATATGCCTTTCCCAGTCAATTAAGACATGTTATTGTAAAGCAGCTAGCATGACAGCCAGTTTGCACACAGCAAGCTTCCACAACTAATAATGTGTCAAGAAAGAGATTTTGTGCAGTATTATAGACATTCATCCCTACAACTAGGGCGGCATGGCGGAGCAGCGGTAGAGTTGCTGCCTTACAGTGCTGGGGACCTGGGATCGATGCTGACTGTGGGTGCTTGTCCGTATGGAGTTTGTACGTTCTCCCCGTGACTTGCGTGGGTTTTCTCCAGGGATCTCCGGTTTCCTCACACACTCTAAAGACTTACAGGTTTGTAGGTTAAGTGCCTTGGTATAATTGTAAATTGTCCCTAGTGCGTGTGTCGGATAGTGTTAGGGTGCAGAGATTGCTGGTTGGCGTGGATTCAGTGGGCCGAAGGACCTGTTTCTGCACTGTATCTCTAAACTAATCTGAGAGAAAGTATGAGTCTTCCTTCAGCAACATGGAAGCATCGAGCTACCTCAGGTATGACCCCGTGAGATTTTCTGTACCAACCTGTGGGGAAAGAACAGATCTTCCTTTGTCTATGTTAGTGGTATGGTAGGCGTTCATCTTTATCTGTAGGCAGTGGGCAGGTGTCACAGACCTGCCCGGGAAGGTAGACGCTCCTGCCCCCACGAGTCTCGGGCAGATGAGGCTCGTCAGCCTGGGAAGGCTGTCCATCTAGGAGAGGGAAAACTCTGATCCAAAACCTCCACTGCCTTGTGGCCCTATCCAGTCATGGAAAAGGTTCCAGGAGTAAACCTCAAGAAAATCCGGAGTCGGAGTCCCGAAGGCAGTTCGTCGTTGTCTACAACCTCGTTCTGGCAGCTCCTGCGACGGCGCTGGTGCCAAACTGTAACGGCTCTGCTGTTCCTTTGGATCGATCAGTGACGTGGAGAGGGGGGGACGTGCTGCATGGGCAACAGCCTGTCCTTCATATGACATCGCCCAGGCTTGCATCCGACCACACATCACTGCAAACCTACTCCTAGGATGCATCACCCATGGTCAGCCATGACCGAGGGGGCCTAAGAAGTCATCTTTATCTGTACACTTTATCCATGTATAGTCTTTTCTTTGACTGGATAACACACAACAAAACCTTTTCACTGTACCTCAGTACACGCGCCAAAAACTAAACAGTACCTTTGAATAATTGTTCTTTTATCTGCAGGCTAGGTCAAAACCAAAACAGAGCCCGTGATGCAAGTCAAAATGTGCCAGGATTTAATTTCATCTACTTTATTCACAGACGGTGGTGGGTATATGGAATGAGTTGCCAGAGGAGGGAATGGAGTCAGGTTCAATAACAACTTTTAAAAGACACTTGGGCAGATACTTGGATAGGAAAAATTTAGAGGGATATGGGCCAGTTGTAGGCAAATGGGACTAGCTTAGATGGGGCATTTTGGTTGGCATGGGCAAATTGGGTCAAAGGGCCTGTTTCCATGCTGTTTCCACGACTCGATGAAGTAGATGATAATCCTACCATTACAAGTTTGACGGAGTGGTTAACTAGGTAGCGACTATAATACAACAGCACAGAGATCTGTGGAGCTGAGTCATCAAGTATGTTCAAGGCAGAGGTAGATTTTGAGCTCAAGAGGAATCATGAAAATTAGGCATGGAAAATGGAATTAAGGCCATGGATCACATCAGCCGTGATGGGATTTACTTTTGAAATAGATTCCTACTACTGCTCCTAATTCTAACGTTCTCTCACTGGGAAGTAGAAAAATTACCATTAGCCAATGAGTTGAATTTCATCCAAGACGAAGATGGGAAATCAATTTGCACGTTTTGAAAAGTCTTTACAAATTGGTAAAAAAAAGGAATTAAATAATTTACCTGAAATTATGCATGAATTGCCGGAATGTATCAGCTCTCTTTGCCAGCGGTACAATGATATTTATCAGCATGTTGGCCGTGTCCACCTTTTCCATCTTAACGTTCATGAGTGGGCCAAAGGGACGAAACAAAGCCAGGCGTTTGAACTCATGGGCTCGGTCTCCTTTGAATGTCAGCTCATACAATGTTCCTTTGTCCTTTTCCGTTCGGTAGATGCCTGCAGAAACAACAGCAGGTCAAATCAATGTCAGATCAAGATTCTTGAGTAGTACCTGGTGTCAGGGGTTATGGGGAGAAGGTAGGAGACTGGGGTTAGGAGGGAGAGATAGATCAGCCATGATTGAATGGCAGAGTATTGTTGATGGGCCGAATGGCCTAATTCTACTCCTATTCCTTATGACCTTATGACGCAGCACCCCCTACGGAGGCAAAATCAGCTACGATGCTCACAATGGTTGCGATGAACAGCGATCTCTTTAAGAGGGGTTACAGCCACAGATGGGATGCTTACAAGAGCTCACAAGGTTAGGAAAATATTTGAAGGAAACGTTGAAAATTATTAAGGTTGAGAAAAAGAGTAAATGAGGGAAAACATTTCAAAGACTGAAGGATTGATGAACAAGAAAGAGACTCAGAGAAATTGGCAAAAAAAAGAACAAGGCGATGGTTGATTGTTTGAAAGGTACAGCATGGAATCAGACCCTTTGGACCCACTGAGACCGCACTGATCACGAATCACCAGATCACACTAATACCATGTTATCCTACTTTCTCATTTACTCCCTACATTCTTGGGGCAATTTAAAGAGGCCAATTAACATACACATCTTTGGGATGCTGGAGGAAGCCGGTGCTTCCAGAGGAAACACACGGAGTCACAGGGAGAACATGGAAATACCACATAGACAGCACCCGATATCAGGATCAAACCTGGGTCTCCAGCATTGTGAGGCAGCAGCTCTATCAGCATATTGTTATCTAGAGTCAAAGAGTACAGAAGCAAGCCTTTTAGCCCACTATATCCATGTCAACCATCAAGTACCCATCTGGGCTTACGTCAATTACAAGTACTTTGTCCATAGACTTCTTTGAGATTCAAGTACTGGCCCAGATACTTATATCGTAGCTAGAATTTGGAATATACTGCCGCTTGGGAGAGCAAATGTAGATTCACAAGGATACAAAACTTGGCGAAATTAAATGCAGGGATATGAAGAAAGAGCAAGGAGTTAGGACTATGACTAAAAGAAGTGCTCCCCCACAGAACAAGGAGCTGAATCTCGTCTTTCAGTACAATTCCATTTCACCAGCTGAGGAAGTCCAAAACAATGAGGCCAAATCTCAGAATTATTATTCTGCCAGCCAGGACTGATGTCAGGATGCAAATTTTCGCAAGGGGGCTGTGTAAATGTGGAATTTGCTCTCAAGTTCAGTTTAGTTTAGAGTTACAGCATGGAAACAGGCCCTTCAGCCCGCACTGACCATCAATCACTCATTCAAGCCAGTTTATGTTATCCCACTTTCACATCCACCCCCAATGCACTCGGGGAAATTTACAGCAGCCAATTAATCTACAAATCCACACGTCATTTGGATGTGAGAGGAAACAGAGCACTCGGAGAAAACCCATGCAGTCACAGGCAGTACGTGCAGATAGCACTCCCGAGGTCAGGATCGAACCCGGGTATCTGGCACTGAGAGACTGCATCATTGTGCCACTTCCCAAAAAGGTTGTTGAATGTAGGGTAGAGTAAGGAGGTTCATTGATTGAAAACATAATTTGACCTGGGTATTAAGGAAGCAAATTAAGTTCATGTGCCAAGTGATTAAGATCCATCGTTTTTGGTTGGCAAGTGTGTCAACGGTTATGGGGAGAAGGCAGGAGAATGGGGTTGAGAGGGAAGAATAGATCAGCCATGATTGAATGGTGGAGTAGACACGATGGGCTGAATGGCCTAATGCTGCTCCTGTGACTTACGAATTTATGAAAGGATATTTCACCTGTGACTGGAACCAACAGTGGAATGAGCTGAAATGGTCACCTCTTCTTGTGATCCACATCACAAACAGAGAATCTTATTACAAACTCCTTTAAAGTAAAAATCAATAACTTGGAATTCTTTTTTTTTTTAAAACAACTATTCAATTTGAAACCATTCTGCATGACAACTGCACACACAAGTTCACAAGTTATAGGAGTAGAATTAGGCCATTCAGCCCATCGAGTCTACTCCGCCATTCAATCATGGCCGATCTCTACCTCCTAATCCCATTTTCCTGCCTTCTCCTCATAAGTTTTTAGACCTGTTCTAATCAAGAATTTGTCTTTCTCTGCCTCAAGAATATCCATTCTTGGCCTCCACAGCCTTCTGTGGCAATGAGTTTCACAGATTAACTAGAAACATAGAAAATAGGTGCAGGAGTAGGCCATTCAAGCCAGCACCACCATTCAAGATGATCATGGCTGATCATTCAAAATCAGTACCCTGTTCCTGCTTTCTCCCCATATCTCTTGATTCTGTTAGCCCTAAGAGCTATATCTAACTCTCTAACTACCATCTGACTAAAGAAGTTCCTCCACATCTCCTTTCTAAAAGAGAGCTCTTTAATTCTGAGGTTCCTAGATTCTCCCACCAGTGGGAGAGTCTAGATTCTAGATTCTCCTTTCCACAACTACTCTATCTATGCCTTTCATTATTCTGTAAGTTTCAATGAGGTCCCCCCTCAACCTTCTAAACACCAGCGAGTAGAGGCCCAACTTAAGGGATTGGACACGCTAGAGGCAGGAAACATGTTCCCGATGTTGGGGGAGTCCAGAACCAGGGGCCACAGTTTAAGAATCAGAGGTAGGCCATTTAGAACGGAGGAAGAACTTTTTCACCCAGAGAGTTGTGAATCTGTGGAATTCTCTGCCACAGAAGGCAGTGGGGCCAATTCCCTGGATCCTTTCAAGAGATAGTTTGATAGAGCTCTTAAAGATAACGGAGTCAAGGGATATGGGGAGAAGGCAGGAACGGGGTACTGATTGCGGATGATCAGCCATGATCACAGTGAATGGTGGTGCTGGCGAAGGGCCTAGTCCTGCCCCTATTGTCTAACTTCAGTAGCCTGGGCTCTGAGCCTCCATGTCAAACCTACTGCACAAATGATGAATGTTTGACAGTGGATGGAAAGACTGATTAGGGTGGCTGTTCCCTGTTGGTCTCAAATAATAGGAGTGTCAGGTCCTCATCCAGTACTAATTAGAATTCAATCACATTAGAAGACAAATTAATTTCAAGAACAACAAGCAAAAATAAAAATCACCCATAGAATAAATTGCTCATATCAGGTTTGTTATTAATTAGTAAAAATGGAAAATTTGTAACAGTTTGGAAACCAAATGCAATTTTTCAAACACTAGCAAGAAGATTGCAGCCTAATAAATTATACCCTTTATTCCAATTCTGGAAAGTACCTGGAAATCACATAGTGGACTGTAGGGGCAGTGAAAAGCATCAGGAACAGCGCAGAGATGCATTCCAGTGCAAATACGCTGCTCCTATGGTGGCGGTGGGAATGAAAACTACAGAGCGGGCAGTTATAGTGTAACATTACACATAGTGTACGTTCCATAAAGCGTGGGATTTGAGAACCCAAGAAAGAGACACAGGTGTGGCTCAGTTGCCATCACTCTCATCTCAGAGTCAATGCTTCTAGGTTACTCCAAAGGTCAAGTACAAACATCCAGACCAAGCCTCCAGAGCCACACCTGAGTGTCCTGCATTGCGGAAGGTGCCATCCTTCAGAGATGAGTTTAGTTTATTGTCATGTGTGCCAAGGTACAGTGAAAAGCTTTTGTTGCATGTTAAATCAGTCAATGGAAAGACTATGCATGATTACGATCAAGACATCAACAGTGTAACAGTAAAATTAGAGATGTAAATTCAAGGTCTATTTTCCATCCTGTTGGATGGAAAGGAGGAGCAAAATCAAAAATAATCTGTTAATTATCTTGTTTCGATTTAATAATATTATGCACGTAAATGGTTTCCAAGGTTTCAGTATTACAAAAGTCATCACACTTCAAAGTGCTAATTTGACCTCAAATTCACTCTTTAACCTAGACTGTTGTGATCCTTCAGAAAATGCAACCTTGCACTACATCAAGATGCTCAGCAGAAGAACACAAAGTGCTGGAGTTAATCAGCAAGTCTGACAGCATCCCTGGAGAACATGGATCGGTGACGTTTCGAGTCGGGACCCTTCTTCAGAGTCCAGTCTGAAGAAGGGTCCTGACCCAAAATGCTACCTATTCATGTTCTCCAAGGAATGCTGTCTGACCCACTGAGGTACTCCAGCACTTTGTGCCCTTATTTGTAAACCAGCATCTGCTTTTTTTTTTTACAAGATCTTCAGCAGATCAGGCAGCACCTGTGGAGGGACGTGGACATTCTTCAGACAGAAGGGTCCTGACCCAAAGTGTTGTCTGTCCATTACTCTCCATTGATACCGCCTGTCCTGCTGAGTTCCCCTAACAGATTGTTTTTTTTGCTCAAGATTCCAACAATTGTATTCTCTTGGGTAACCAAGATCCTCGTCTGGATTTCAAGGTGTGTATTTCAGTCGCATAGGCAGTAATAGACCAGAATTGCCTACAGAAATGTTTTAGACATACTCTCTTCTATTGGAAGCATGCCAAGACACTAGTTTTCATTTTTATATGAGGCGTACACTTATGAAGCCAACCTGTATCCCACGACATTGTTAGGAGCCTTGTCATTTTGATTGATTGAGCAGAGATTTCATTGAGTGCTAAAAACACCCAAACAGGGGAGAGAAATTACCTAAAAAAAAGGAGAGCAAATGGAAGGAATGTTCTCCATGTTTGTTCGTCACAGATTCCGGCATCTGCAGTCACCAATGAGTCAGAGAAAATGATCAAAGGAGTAATTCCAAGAAAGACCACCAGGAGCAGCAAACGCAATGACCAATTTTTTTTTTAATTGACATTTTGGCCATTGGGCTTGACGGCTGCATTTTTGCTGCTAATTTAGTGCCCTGCTTAAAAACTCCTTCTCAGATTGGCCCACCCCATCTCTTCAATCCCTTGCCCTGAGAATCTGACTCCACAGATAACTCAAGGGATTTCCTGTCTCCATCAAATGCCCACCATACCCATACTCCAATTTACAAACGATCATCAGATGTGGGAACAAAGGTGCAGTTCCTCCAATTTGTGTGTAGCCTCACTCCAACAGTGTTTCCAAATACACAGGACAAGATGTTAGAAATCCAAAGTGCCAATTTGCTCCCAGTGGTAATGGGAGGCTTAAGCACTCACCTATGCTCCTCCGATGTTGAGAAAGGCTAGGCAGACACGTCATTGGGGTTATCAAGTGGGCACCTACTTTCATCGACGTTTCGCTGATTGGACCCACGACGTCTCCAGTAGGCTCAGCAGTGCATTCTGGCGTCCCAGAACCACCCCCCTCTGCATCTGCCTAGCCGGCTTATTTGGGAGGCCAGATGGGGAGGAGGCCCAGGACAGAAAGGTCAGGAATGGGAAGGGTAGTTAAAATGTTTGAAGTCAATCTCGTGGCACAGTGGTGCAGCGGTAGAGTTGTTGCCTTACCAGAGACCCATGTTCGATCCTGACTACGGGAGATGTCTATACAGAGTTTGTACGTTCTCCCTGTGAACATGTGGGTTTTTCCCAGATGCTCCAGTTTCCTCCCACATTCCAAAGATGTGCAGGTTTGTAGGCTAATTGGCTACTGCAAATTGTCCCTAGTGCGTAGGATAGAACTAGTGTACAAGTGATCATTGGTTTGTGTGGACTCGGTGGGCCAAAGGGCCTAATTCCATTCTGTATCTCTAAACGAAACAATGCGTGTCTATTTAGGGGCAGCACGGTGGCGTAGCGGTAGAGTTGCTGCCTTACAGCATTTACAGCGCCAGAAGCCAGGGTTCAATCCTGGCTTCGGGTGCTGTCTGAACGGAGTTTGTATTTTCTCCCCATGACTGCGTGGGTTTTCTCAGAGATCTTCGGTTTCCTCCCATGCTCCAATGACATACAGGGTTGTAGGTTAATTGGTTTGGTATAAATGTTTCCGTGCTGCATCTCTAAACTAAACTAAATTTTAACTCCCCTTCCCATAGCAATTTAAGGAAAAACAGGTACATGGATAGGATAGGTTTAGAGGGTTATGGGCCAAATGCAGGCAGGTGGGACTAGTGTAGATGGGGCATGTTGGTCGGTGTGGGCGACTCGGGCCGAAGGGCTTGTTTCCACACTGTATCACTCTTATGGCTACCTCCCTCTGACTTCTTCCACCAACCCAATGAACTTGACAGTCAGCCAGGATCTCATTGAGTGGGTAACCACTGAAGGGATAATAAAAGGGCCTAGTCCTCTCTGTTATGTTTGAAATCCTGCTGTTTCCACCCAAAATCCACTTTCTGCCGTCAATCGAGCAGTAGTGATGATGTCTGCATTTGGAATCCTTCCTAAGCAATGCATCCCTTGGTTCACTATTGTCACCCATGCTGTTACAATGTAACGTGTACAGTGGAACTGACCAGGGATACATTTCTGGACAGCTGTTCAAACCTCTGGGACTCTGGCTCTGATATCAGCTTTGCCTTCCAGCTAGTTCATTGTTTGACACTTGCAGTGAATAAAACAAAGCCAGAGGAATCTAAATGAAGGATTATCATCTCATCCAGACCACCCACAGTAAAACCGCTACAGATCAAGTGTCCAATTTATGACTTTTGCTGTAGTTTGATTAATAAAAACCTGTTGCCATGCAGATGTGCAGATTACAGGCAACATACATTGAAGTAAAGGTCTCGGTGGTTGTTTTCCCCCAAATGGTTAACCTCCAAATCCAATAAAACCATTGGATTAAGGAATGGTAGACAAGTCAGATGGTTTTAACTGTTGTATTTCAATTTAATCTTCACTGAAATAAATGTCCTAGGGCAAAATTATAGATCAAACTGAATCATTGCTGGCAGGCTACAGCACAAATCCCTGCGGAGAAGGTATAATCAAAGGATTGTTGCACAAATCAGACAGGAGTCAAAGATAAAGCGCTTTCAACTCAAGAGATGGACATGAAGAAAATTCAGTTGCTTTCAGTCTCGAATGTAGATGCTTTTGTGAAAATGGTAAAAGACTGTCTGCAAATTCCAGACCTGTACAGTAAGGCAATAGCATACATTGGTACAATATAAATGCACAGCCTTTTCCATTGAAAATCTGACCGCATTGACTTTAGCACAACAAAGCTCTCTAAAAGGAAGCCAAATCAATATTGGAGAAAGACAGCAACATGCTGTTACTGCCCAGGAGCTGCTTATTGCTAAAAGGATTAAAGTGCTTTCCCGGCAGTCAGTGTTTATAAAGTATAATGTACAGGTCCGCCAACGATTTTCTGCTAAAATATTTAGGTTCCAGTTGAGAGTACTTTAACCAGGATTGTTGGACTTGGTGTCTGTGGGTGTACACGGACCCGAGGAGTGGTCTATATATCGGAAGGTGATTTTCAGGTGTTGACTTCTGTACCACTTGCCTGATGGGAGAGGGGATAAGAGGGAGTGTCCATGGTGAGACTGGTCCTTGATTATGCCAGTGTCCTTGCCGAGGCAGCGTGGTGTAGATGAAGTCAATGGGAAATCAGTTTGTGTGATGGTCTGTGGCAGCGTCCACAATTGGCTGCAATTTCGTGCACTCTTGAATGGAGCTGTTCCCAAACCATGCTGGGATGCATCCCACTTTCTACGGCGCAACTGTAGAAATTTGGGAGAGTTGTTGGCGACATGCCGAACTTCCTAAGCCTTCTAAGGAAGTAGAGACATTGGTGTGCTTTCTTGACCATTGCTTCGATATGGCTGGTGATATTTACTCCTAGGAACTTGAAGCTTACAACCATCACTACTTGGGCACCATCATTTTATTCCGGGGCATGTATACCACTTCGCTTCCTGAAGCCGATCACAATCTCCTTTGCCTTGCTGACGTGGAGAGAAAGCTTGTGTCTTGACACCAGGTTACGAGGTGCTCAATCTCCTTCCCGGCACCCTAGGTTCCAGAACCTTGCCGGATTATCTATTTTGCTGGACCAACAACAGTGACGGCCTCCGGGAGGATTCTAACAGTACCAGCACCAGACTCCTAGGCCATCGGAGCGGGCCGAGATACCGGCCCACAATGGCAGCCTTGGAAGGCAGCTATGGGAACGGATGCACCAGCTTCGGCTGGGCCACAGTTCCAGAGAGCCTGCCACAGGGGGCAATTTCAACCCGCCGATCCGAAGTCCAGCCATGGAAGTCGGCTATGGGAACATAACCGTCGACACTGGCCGAGCCGGAATGCCAAAGCCCCCACCGCCAGGACAAATTCGACCTGCCAATCGGTCGCGGAAATCCCAATGGATGTCGAGATCGCCCACCTCACCTGGCCTAGGCGGAACATTTTTGGGAGAACTTCGGGGGGTGTGCAGGAGAACTCCAACTATGCTCTCGTAATTTTGTCTGCATTAAAGGAGGTGCCGGACCATCAGTTGCTAGAAAATCGGTGGTGGAGCTGTATATGTACCCAAAGTTCTCATCAGTTCACCTGTATGGGGAAGGCCAAGCACGGTAGAGGGTCAGGGAACATCAATAGCAACTTCTGGAATTGCAAACATTGAAAACATCTCTGCATGTAAAAAAAATCTCTGGTTGCAAACTATTTAATCTCCCCTCCCCACGCTAACCTTTCAGTCCTCGGCTTCCTGTGTTGCCGGACTGAGGCCAGATGCAAAGGGATATTTGCATCTGAAGGAACAGCATCTCATATTCCACGGGGAGCTTACAAACCAATGGTATGAACATTGAATTCTCCAATTTTAAGTAATACCCTCCTCCCACCCTCCTCTTTCCTGTATCCTTCCCCACCCCTGAGGGTACCCATCTTTTCCATCGCACCCCAATCACCATGTCCCTTTCCTCTCTTTCACAT
This sequence comes from Rhinoraja longicauda, assembly GCF_053455715.1. Lineage (NCBI taxonomy): Eukaryota > Metazoa > Chordata > Chondrichthyes > Rajiformes > Arhynchobatidae > Rhinoraja > Rhinoraja longicauda. Next base: position 105,406,096 of record NC_135953.1, read on the forward strand.
GCTCATCCCAAGTCCCTCATTTCCTTTGTATCACTCCTCTTTCCCCTCCCTCAGTGCCCTTTCACATATATCTCTCTCTGAGGATATGCTGGAGTAACTCAGCAGGTTAGGCAGCATCTCTGAAGAGAAGGAATGGATAACCCATTCAAACATCACCCATTCCTTCTCTCCAGAGATGCTGCCACCAAGTTACTCCAGCATTTTGTGTCCACGTTTGGTGTAAACTGGCATCTGCAGTGCCTCCCTACACATCCATATCTTTCCCTCCAGCTTTATATGTCACTCCTCTTCTCTTCTTATCTGGTGCTCTTTCATTTCTTTTTCAACTCTAGCCTTTGTCACATACTCCACCCATCTGTGGATCCAACCCCCTCCCCGCCCAGACCCATTTCAATTACCAATTGCCAGGCTTCGTCCCACCCCCACCTCTCTTCTCCAGCTTTCGCTCCCTACTACAATCAATCTGAAGAAGGGTCCCAATCTGAAATATCACCTGCCATTCCCTCCAAAGATGCTGCCCGACCTGCCGAGTTCCTCCAGCATTGTGTTTGCTTCAGATTCCCCAATCTGCAGTTCCTTGCATCTTCAAAAGCACTTTGTCGGCTGTGAAATACCATTTCTGGATCTCAAGGAAAACCATGTCAATTAAAAAATTCTTTAATTCAACTTCCATTTCATCTGCGATGAAGCTCCCGAGATTACACAAACCAACCACGAATCACTGAGACACTGCTGTTTAAGCTCCATAATATAGCCCTTACTCTGCAACAGCAGTCAGGAGCAGGTAAATAAATTATGTGTCTCTCCTTCCACAGTCACACTCATCATCGGTATTATCAACATATATAAAAACTGCATTCATCAACAGTGCAGTAGGATGCTTCCAAAATAAACATATTTACATTCGAAGGCTCCGAATCGACAGATGAAAAAGAGCTGAGCTCGTGCAGAAAGACTCTCGTTAAGCGAGACTGCCAGTAAATTGTTGGCACAACGCACAGATTGGAAGAGCCCTTCGACAGACCATCATTAAAGAGGCAATTGCCTGCGATGCCTTATGCTTCAATCACCTACCAGTTGCGTGGGGTGCAATATAACAGCAGCTTTTAGATAGCTTTCATTATCCATTTGCCACACTGCAATTACCGAGAGAAGGTTGATTAGAGATGGTTGATGAATAATGCAAATAGACCATAGAAATCACAAGACAGCACAAAATTGGATATTGCATGGAGCCAAATGTCCCTTATGTGAATCGTTAGTTAGCATCCAGTAATGACACCTTGTTCAGAATGCAAAATACATGGAGCAATTGCCATAACATGCAAGGCCATTAGAGGCAATATTAAAATCTCCAAAATATTGTACAACTATGCATAATTCATAGTTGACATCAGCTAAGGAAGGCTCAGTGTTGGCCAATTTTAAAAAGGGGTTAGAAGTGGAAATACCCAAGCTCCAATGTGGGGGGAAAAGAGAGCTAAGACAAGTTGCTTCCCACTACTCGATTATGCTGATTGTCATCCACAATGACCGTACAGAGTATAGACTTGTGATATCAAATCACTCCACAATGTTGGGTCTCCTCTGCCACACCAGAGGGCAACTATCTGGGAGGAAGGGTTGCGAGATCTTGCAGAGCATTGTTGCCAATAACGTGTCTACCTGACCTATACGGTCTGTAGGACACATTATTGTCAACAATGCTCTGCAAGATCTCACAACCCTTAAAGCAGAGCTTTCTGTAAATTCACTTTGTACTTTTGTACAAATAAATTCTTGCAGAGCATTGAAGATTTGTCCCAAGTTGTGGTCCTTCTCAATGAATTCAACCACCATCCTGCCACACCAAACCAAACCGCTCTATTTCCGGAGATAGTCACAGAGTGCTGGAGTAACTCAGTGGTTCAGGCAGCATCTCTGGAGAAAAAGGACAGGTGACAGTTCAGGTCGGGACCCTTCTTCAGGCTCTGTTTCCAGCTCTTGCCCCCAGTCGAAGGAAGTTCTGAAGTAAAAACTACAATGAAGGAGCTGTGGACTTTATATTTCAGGGATACTAGAAGGGCGATCTTTAGATCCAACATATATATATATTTTTAAATCACAAGTCCAAGCAAGTACGCAAAAAGAAAGACACTCACTGCACGGGAGCAGCATACAATAGGACATTGAGCATCTTGCTCAAGGGCTTGCCAATACAAACATCAGTAACCAACAGACCATGTTGAAGGAGGAGGGGGGATCTTATTGAAACGTATATTCTTGCTATTAAGGGCGTGCAGCGTAGGTTTACTATGTTAATTCCCGGAATAGCGGGACTGTTATATGTGGAAACACTGGAGCGGCTAGGCTTGTATACACTTGAATTTAGAAGGATGAGAGGGGATCATATCGAAACATTTAAGATTATTAAGGGGTTGGACACGTTAGAGGCAGGAAACATGTTCCCAATGTTGGGGGCGTCCAGAACAAGGGGCCACAGTTTAAGAATAAGGGGTAGGCCATTTAGAACTGAGATGAGGAAAAACTTTTTCAGTCAGAGAGTTGTGAATGTGTGGAATTCTCTTTCTCAGAAGGCAGTGGAGGCCAATTCTCTGAATGCATTCAAGAGAGAGCATGATAGAGCTCTTAAGGATAGCGGAGTCAGGGGGTATGGGGAGAAGGCAGGAACGGGGTACTGATTGAAAATGATCAGCCATGATCACATTGAATGGCGGTGCTGGCTCGAAGGGCCGAATGGCCTCCTCTTGCACCTATTGTCTATTGAATTCAACATGCTTTAATAATCAGGTTATATGTTTGGAAAAGCCTTTGCATGGTCTCCCACCTAAAAGCACAAGAGAAATCAGACAAGACCGAGTACAGCAGGCAGAGGGTGGGACAACTGGAGAGAGGCTCTGCTCTTTGAGGAGCAGTGGGAAGAATGAGGAGGAATGGGGGGGGGGGGGAATGTCAGAGATGGAAAGTGAGTCAGCAACTAGGACGTCGATAAGGATAGGCAACATAAGGATGGAGGATGTGGGCAAGCAGGGTGCAGGTACTATAACAGCATTTAAAAAGTTACTTGAACAGGTACATGGATAGGAAAGATTTGAAGGGATACGAGCCAAACGCGACTGGGATTAATATGGATGGGGCATCTTGGTTGGCGTGGATGAGGTGGGCTAATGGCCCTATTTCAGTGCTGTGTGACATTGGGATTGTTCTGCTCTCACCCCATCTCCCTCACTATGAGAGTAGTACTCATTTCTGGTGTTTGGAAGTTGAGTCGGCGACCTGGCACAACTTTAATAAAACCAGTTCTATTTCGGGCGACACGGAGGCACAGCGGTAGAGTTGCTGCCTTACAGCGTTTGCAGCACCGGAGACCTGGGATCGATCCAGACTACGGGTGCTGTCTGTATGGAGTTTGTACGTTCTCCCCGTGACCGCGTGGGTTTTCTTGGAGATCTTCGGTTTCCTCCCTAAATTCAAATTGTCCTTAATGTGTGCAGGATAGTGTTAGTGCGTGGGGATTGCTGGTTGGTGCAGACTCGGTGGGCCGAAGGGCCTGTTTCCGCGCTTTATCTCCAAACTAAACTAAACCTAAAACAACAAAGTTCTCTGCTCATTAACCAAGCCTTCTCTTCTTTGCTGAGCTACATCTGCTTTTTATACTGCAGAGACACAAGTTCAGTCTCATCTTGTGGTCAACACAGTTGGGAGAGCTGATGCCTCAGGTTTAGAGACCTGTGTTCGATCCCGACCTTGAGTGCCATCTGTGTGGAGTTTGCACACTTTCCTTGTGACCACATGGGTTTCTGCATTCCTTTCTGTGCAGTGTCTCTAAACTAAAGCAAGTCAGATGAAGTTATCCCTGCCTAAGCATTTATCATCATGGGTGGAGTGGCAAAGTTGAATGCTCAGCGCTTTGGCAAGGAAACACTAACCCGTATTTAGCAGATTTACATTATTTGGTTGGCATTTCCTTCACATTAAATCTTATCAATAGCAGACATGGTTGAGCTCACATGGAGTGCAACTCAAAACTGGGAGTCACAACAGGCCTTTTATTCATTTTTAAAAAGCTGACATAGAAAATTATTGTTACCATAAAATAAAATCTGAAAAGCTGTGCAATGTTTTCAACAAATTTCCCCTTCTGCCCACAGACTATTACAGTAAAGTCAGGGTTTGGTTGCACAACTGGTTTAGTGTTTTGTAACGCACTAGGTGTGGCTAAGGCCCAGTGAGGAAAGGGAAACAGAACATAGAACAATGCAGCACACACACACACGCCCACAATGTCAAAAGAGTCAAGTGTTTTATTGTCATATGTCCCAGATAGAACAATTATATTCTTACTTGCAGCACCACAGCAGAATATGTAAACATAGGACACTCTAAACAATATAATAAACGAGAGAAAAAAATGTTCAGTGTGTGTGTGTATATATACACACATACTCAAATACCCTGTGCTGAACATGATGCCAAGTTTAACTAACCTTCTCCTCCTGCACATGATCCTGATCTCTCCATATCCATGTGCCTATCTACAAGTCTCTTAAACGCCATTATCATAGCCGCCTCCACGACCACCCCCGACAGCACATTCCAGCCACCTACAATCCTCTGTGTAAAAATAAAACTTGCCCCGCACATCTCCTCTAAACTTGGCCCCTTATTGTCCTATTGCATGCAGCCCCTGCAATGTGAGAGCGAGAACAAAAGAGAATGTGTCCCCAATACGAGTGTGTGCCCGCACTTGCCTCACATTGTCGTCCTTTCATCTCTGGCCTTTATTCAACCATCTGCTTATCAACTGTATCCTCTCCCTCCATCACCTTTATCCACCTATCAACCTATCACTTGCCAGGCTTAGTCCGGTCCTCACTTTTCTTCCAGCTCCTCCCCCCCCCCCCCCAAGCCCAATCCCCATTACAATCAGTCTGAAAATTGGTACCAAATCAAATTAGCACCTATCCAAGATCTCCAGAAATGGTGCCCGATCTGCTGAGTTACTCCCCCTCTCCCCTACTCCCACTGGCTTTACAAACCACGACTCTTCAAACCAGTCTCACGCCTTCCTTTCTTGCCTCTGGTCCAACCATCTGTCTATTAAACACCCCCCTTATCCATGTCAATGTGTTATCTGCCACGCTTTGTCCTGCCTCACCCTTTTTCCAGCATTGTCCTCCCCCCTCCCCCTAACCCCACTATCAGTCTGAAGGGTCTCGACTTGAAACACCATTTATCCATGTTCTCCAGAGATGCTGCCTGGCCCATTGTGTTACTCCAGCGCTTGGTGTCCTTTTGTGAGTTACTCCAGCATTTTGTGTTTAAGTTTTTTCACTGTATCTCAATACACGTAACAATAATAAAAAAATACTAATATAATTCAGAACAAGGTCAAGAGCCAACAGTATTTACTTGGCATTTGTCCTGGCAATGGGACGAAGAAATTCTTACTTGCTGCAGCTTTACTGGCCCTTGTAATGCTGCGTGTGGAACAGCTGTGCTCAAATTAGATGGCCACATTCTTCGTTACCTCAATAACTATACTTCAAACATTCATCCTTGGCTGCAGAACGGGTGTTCTTCGTCCAAGGAATGGACTACATAAACAGAAGTCTGTCTTTTGGTTCAATGAATGCAAAAGGGAAAAAAAAAACAATTCATGAAGTGGCCCAATGCTCGAGTGGTGCAGTTAGAACTGTTGCCTCATAGCTCCAGTGACTCGGGTTTAATCATGATCCCATGTCTCGAGATTGAGAACCTCGTGCCAAGACAACAACCTTCCCCTCGAAGCCAGCAAGACAAAGGAGGTTGTGATTGACTTCAGGAAGTGAAGCAGTACGCATTTCCTGGTATATATTGACAGCACTGAAGTAAAAATGGTTGAAAGCTTCAATTTGTCAGGAGTAAACATCACCAGCAACTTGCCCTGAGTCAGCCATATTGAACCAATGGCCAAGAAAGCACAACACCTCTACTTCCTTAGAAGGCTTAAAAGGTTTGGCATGTCCCCAACAACTTTCACCAACAGATGTGCCATAGAAAGCATTTTATCGGGATGCATCACAACTCCATCCAAGACCGCAAGAAGTTGCAGAGAATTGTAGATATCGCCCAGAGAATCACACAAACCAACCTCCCTTCCATTGACGCTATCTACACTTCATGCTGCCTTGGCAAGGCCACCAGCATAATCAAGGATGTGTCACCCCAGTCACTCCCTCATCTCCCCTCTCCAATCAGGCGAGAGGTATAGAAGTGTGAAAAAGCACACCTCCATATTCAGGGACATTTTCTTCCCAGCTGTTTCAGGCAACTGGAGGTATCATTCTTTGTACCTCCTCATACCTCCAGTTCCTCTCTCCCCTGATTCTCAGTCTGAAAAAGGAACTTGACCCAAAACATCACCTATTCCATTTCTTCAGAAATGCTGCCTGACCTAATTAATTATTCTAGCATTTTGTGTCTATTTTCTGTGAGATATACGTGATATTCCTTCCTTTTTTGTTCGTTTATTTATTTATTTTTATGTTTTACTTACTCTGTAAAGCGTCTTTGAGTTTCCAGAAAACGCTGTACAAATGAAATGTATTATTATTATTATTATTATATCTCTGGTTCAGTCAGTAGAACATGGTACAATACAGCACAAGATTGGCCCTTTGGCCCACAATGTCTGAGCCAAACATGATGACAAGATTATCTTTAATCTTTAATCTGCACAGAAGCCAGATCCCTCCATATCCACACACCACGTAGCCTTTTAAATGCTACTATCATATCTGCCTCAACCATCACCCCCAGCAACACATTCCAGGCACTCACCTTCCTTTGTGCAAAATGTTGTCCTGCACACCTCCTTTAAAGTTTGTCCCTCTCACCTTAAAGCTGTGCCCTCTATGATTTGATTTTTCCATCCTGGGAAAATAGGTTTTGACTGTCTCTTGTAATTTTACATATTTCCATCAGCTCTCCCCACAGCCTCCAGCGTTCCAGAGAAAACAATCCAAGTCTATCCAACCTCTCGGTGTAGTTAATATCCCCTGTTCATTCTGGTTTAACATTCTGGTAAACCTCCCCTGCTCCCTTTCCAAAGCCTGCACATCCTTCCTGTAATGGGGCGACCAGAACTACAGGCAATATTTCATATGTGGCCTAACCAAAGTCCTTATAAAGCAGCATCATGACATCCTGAATCTAGGTACATGGGTAGGAGCAAAACAAAAGCAGACTGCAGGCGAGACAATATGTGTGAAGGCAAAGGGATGGTCGACCTTTCAGGTCAAGACCCTGCATCAAAACAGAGGGTATAGAAGCCAGGATAAGGAGATGACAGGAAGGGTTGAACAGGAGATAGTACAATAGCTGATGGGTGGAACCAGCTATGCAGGAGGTAGTGCAACAGAAAGATAGGGTCGGCAAAAGGGGAAGTTTCCAGGACTGGAGTAAAGACTGTTTAATTGTTCAGCAGCATCTCCGGAGAAAAGGAATCGGTGACATTTCGAGTCAAGATACTTCTTCAAAAGAAGGGTTTCGACCAGAAACATCACCTATTCCTTTTCTCCAGAGGTGCTGCCAGAACCGCTGAGTTACTCCAGCAATTTGTGTCTATCTTCAGTACAAGCCAGCATCTGCAGTTCCTTTCTACACTGTTTAATTGTGAGATGTACCAAAAATGGAACAATTAAATTCTTAATTGTAGCAGTATAACAGGCCTACTAAGAGTTTAGGCTCCATCTCCTGTTGATGGCAGGCAGGAACACAAAGAAGAGTTGAATGGGAAAGAACCAGTGGGTAGGAGGAGAATGTTTATCTGCCGAAACTTGTTCATCCGCGGATGCAAGGCAAGGATACGGAGAGGTTTGCTTTCAAATGTTCACTTTCTTCCCGAGCCCATTGCTTTCATAATCTACCCATGCTCTTTGCGATGTACAATCATTCATGGCGTTAAAGCCCGGAAGATAAACACAAAATGCTGGAGTAACACTGCGGATCAGACAGTATCTGTGGAGCCAAGACGTTTTGGGCCAAGACGCTTCTTCAAACAGGTTTGAGTCTGAAGAAGGATCCCAACCCATAATGTCACCTATTCCTTTTCTCCAGAGATGCTGCCTGACCCGCTGAGTTACTTCAACATTTTGTGTCTATCTTTGGTGTAAACCAGCATCTGCAGTTCCTTCCTAAATAAGAGTTAAAGGCTGGAACAGATTTTGGCCGGGAGACATCAGCAAAGGTCAAATCTTCAGCCTACATCTCAAATGCCTGACAAAGTCAAGGCAAATACTGTTCTACCATTCTCATCCTCTAGCAGTTCTAGTGTCTACATCACGGGAAAGTGCAGCGAATGATGCAATCTTCTCCACTCCTGATCGGAAGTCCACAAAACTCCAGTCAGAGAATGGAGTTCAACAAGGCAGTTGGGATTTGTTGGCAAAACAGTTGGATTTTTTTCTTTTTAAATTGAGCACAATTTCTCCCTTGACTTAGTCTATGTTGATCAATATCAACAAAGAAAATATTGGCACAGGCTGCACAATAAGTTATTCAAGTGAAAGTATTCCAACAGTGCTCTGCTAAAGTGTTTGTGCCTCGTGGAACAAAAAGGACACTCAACCTAAATGGCTTCATTCTGATGGTGTAGTGGCACCGATCCACGATTTAGCGGTAGAGCCGGCTTCACATTTGCAATTTTCTTGCAAGTTTGGTTCTTGGACCTGGTATGACCATCAGAGGGCGCTGCTGAGTCTATGTCATAAACATTTGGCCGATTTAAAGTCAGCAATGGAAGAGGGCACAACCCCATTTTTGACCAAAAGTAATACTCCATCCAGGGCAATGCAAAAGAATGGAGTACTTGGGGAATTGGCGAGTCAAGTTTCCTTCTACACTATGCAGATTTGAAATGCTGCCATTCCGATTTTAAAGACATGATGCCTCATCTAAAAATGTTTCCACCAACACCATTTTGTCTTGAAGTGGTAGAGATTCCTCAGTAACTCAGCAGTTCCAACCATTTATATTTCCCTTCAATTATTCCTCTAGCCATCCCACCCAGATCACACTACAGCAATAGAAATTGCCAGCATATGATATCCTTCAAATATATTCTGACCGATCCCTCCACTAACACAACACTCCCACTGCTGGACACAGTGAATTAATTGCTCACCAACACTCACCAAGGGCAGGTTTCACCAGCAAGTCCTGTATTGTGCCTAAATCCCACAATCTCCAGATCAAATAGTGCCCCAGTCCTACCTACATCAGAAGACTCCAACTTCCACTAATCACCACTAGCTGCCTTACGAAGGAAGACACCTTCACTAAAAACGGACATGGCCAGAATGTACTAGGTGCACAACCATCATTTCCATCAGAATGGGAAAATAAATTGCAGGTACTGGAAATCTGAAGTAAAATCAGTTCATAAGTTCTAGGAGCAGAATTAGGCCATTCGGCCCATGAAGTCTACTCCACCATGATAATCATGGTTGATATATCTTTCCCTCTCAACCCCATCCTCCTGCCATCTCCCCATAGCCACTGACACCCTTACTAATCAAGAATCTGTCAGCCTGCTCCTTAAAAATACCTAGTTCTGTCAAAGGAGATGCAAAGAACTGCAGATGCTGGAATCTTGAGCAAAACACAAAGTGCTGAAGTAACTCAGCACATCAGGCAGCATCTGTGGAGGACATGGATCGGTGATGTTTTGGGTTGAGACCATTCTTCACACTTCAGAGTGTGAGACCCAAAACATTTTTCTTTCCACAGGTGCCCCCTGACTTCTTGTGTGTTTCCAGCATTTTCATTGGCATTTTATCAAATTTGTACCAGGTCACTAAATGACCAGGTTTAAAAGCAAATCCAAATTTAATGGCCAAGCAAAGAGTCAGCAAAAATGGCAAAGAATGTTTTAATTGATAGAAGGAATTTTGAGTGAATTGCTTGGCTCTCCTCGCAATACATTACATGAACAAATTCCAAAAATCTGATTATATTCGATCCCATCATCTGCAAAATCTGTAGGGACATTTCTTCATTGTGTCATCTGCAAAGAGCTCGTTGTGAAACTAAAATTGCGGTCTACCTTGATAAAATTAAACAAACCAGAGCACCTAGCTTATCAGTCAATTAGCTGAAAATGATGCATTTTGGATTGCAATTATATGAATATTGACTTTTTTTTAAATGCAGGTGCTAGAAATCTGTAGTAAAATACAGAAACAGGTGGAAGTAAATAATAGGTAAGCCAGCACCCATGGGAAGAAACAGTATTCAAGTTTCAGGTCAATATGTCTTCATATCAGCAAATGAACAATAAAAAGTAAAACAAAATCCACACATCTAGTAGCAGAAAAGTAATGATATAGGAAATATACCTTATCAGCAGAGCAAAGCTCCTACTGCATCAGTTACTAGAGGTCACAGAGTGCAACACAATGAGTGAAACTGTGTAGGATGATGCACTCCGTCATCTATTAACAAGAATTGCAGCACTTTAAAAAACTTTGGGCTATGGAAGAGCAACAAAGGAGATTCCTCTGAGTGGGTGGCCTTTTCGAAGAGCCAAGCACTTCAGGACATATAATTTGTACTTAGCTCTTACTTAGAGATACAACATGGAAACAGGTCCTATGACCCACCGGGCCAATACTTCCTACATTATCCCACTTTAGCATCTACTCGATACACATTGAGGGCAATTTACAGCATCCAGTTAATATATAAACCCGCACATCTTTGGGATGTGGGAGGAAACAAGAGCACCCGAGAGGAAACCCACACGGTCACAGGGAAAATGAGCTAACTCCACGCAGGCAGCACCCGAGGTCAGGATTGAACTCGGGTCTCTGGCTCTGTGAGTCAGCGGCTCTACCAGTTGCGGCAACTCCAAGATGGTGTGAAGGGAAGGCCAAGGAGGAGAAAGTGAGACAAATAAACTAATCAAATCAAATCAGCCCAGGTTACAGTTAATTTATGCTAAATGCCAAAGCAATTCCAAACTGTTCAAGGATAATCCTTCAGAAAGTAAGAGTTACATTTCTAAAATGTTTGCACAATATTAAACGCGTTAAAGAGACAATGTTATAGATAAACATATTCAAACAGGAAAACCTCTTGGGATTTGAAATCTTGCTTCACCATTACAACTTCACTCATTTACTATTGCACTCTCACATCTGACCCCAAAATTAGAGCCCTTCAGTTCAGTCTTCATATTGTCTCCAAATCTCTCTCCGAACATATTGCACATCATGAGCCAGTATTCCATAGTACTCATTATGGAACTAATGGGTTTTAACTAAATTTATTTGTAAAATATTTTTTGCTTGGGTTTTATTCAATGGATATCTTCCTGGAAATAACCTTTACGAGCTGTTAATGTGAACAGTACTAATACTCCATTCCAAATGCACTATTTGGAAGATTAAAACAACAGCTCGTTTATCCATTAAATCATTAGGAATTAATTACTAAATTCCAGCGAGAGCATAGAATTTAAACTACTTCAAAATGGCATGATTGCCTCTTGGGTAGATCCTCAAAGCAAGACCAACTCATAAAACAAACCGAAGAATCAATCCTAAATCTCTATTGCCTTATTATTTTTGCTAGATCTTATATTTATTTGATAAGATAGCTTTATTTATATTGCTCATTCAGTTGGAATGGTAATTTCATGGATAATGGCTTCCAACCCATCTTATATTTGAACATTTTTGCTTCCTGTTTATGCTCTGCTTTATAACGTTTAGTTTTTTTTCTTCCTTCCGATAGTAATTAATAGTTTTCATCTGACCTTAGAGTGCTAAATTCTCAGCCTAATGGACAAAATCTGCATTAAGTTCAAACCACAACACGTTATACATGTCCCATTTACTGCAATCATTTGATTAACCGCGGTCGTCAGGTAAGCATGATTAGAAAGCTAGGAATAATTTAACCGGGCCATAGAGATATAGGCCAATTTATTCACAAAATGCTGGAGGAACTCAGCAGGTCAGGCAGCATCTTGGGAGAGAAGGAATGGGTGACGTTTCGGGTCGAGACCCTTCTTCAGACTGATGTCGGGGGTGGGACAAAGGAAGGATATAGGTGGAGACAGGAAGATAGAGGGAGATCTGGGAAGGAGGAGGGGAAGGGAGGGACAGAGGAGCTATCTGAAGTTGGAGAAGTCGACGTTCATACCACCGGGCCGCAAACTGCCCAGGCGAAATATGAGGTGCTGCTCCTCCAATTTCCGGCGGGCCTCACTATGGCACTGGAGGAGGCCCATGACAGAGAGGTCAGACTGGGAATGGGAGGGGGAGTTAAAGTGCTGGGCCACCGGGAGATCAGTTGCGTTAATGCGGACCGAGCGCAGGTGTTCAGCGAAGCGATCGCCGAGCCTGCGCTTGGTTTCGCCGATATAAATAAGTTGACATCTAGAGCAGCGGATGCAATAGATGAGGTTGGAGGAGGTGCAGGTGAACCTCTGTCTCACCTGGAAAGACTGTTTGGGTCCTTTGATGGAGTTGAGGGGGGAGGTAAAGGGACAGGTGTTGCATCTCGTGCGGTTGCAAGGGAAAGTGCCCGGGGTTTGGGTGGTTTGGGTAGGAAGGGACGAGTGGACCAGGGAGTTGCGGAGGGAACGGTCTCTGCGGAACGCAGAGAGGGGAGGGGATGGGAAGATATGGCCAGTGGTGGGGTCCTGTTGTAGGTGACGGAAATGTTGGTGGATGATATATAGAGATATAGGTCAAGTCACTCTTCAGTGAAATACATTTTGCACTGTAAATTCCTATGCAAACATTTATACTGGAGAGCTCCCTAGGGAAAGAGATATTATGTAATTGCAGCATATCACCAGCAATGACATTTTTGTACAATATATCTAGCGTGCCAAAGTGTTGCATATGGAAATTAATCTTGCATGGCAGCTTGCAGCCTAAATTGGCATCGTCACCCACAACATGAACTTGGCTCCAACCGTGATGCTGCATGTTGCTGGGACAGATCCACACAGCTAGTAATCTCACCAGGACCTGCCAGGTCCCTGCCCCTCCAGACTGGGTGATGCATTAAGCCAAGGGACAGGAGTAAAAGGAGACCATAGCCAAGCCTCACCTGCCTACATTCAGGACTGGAGTCAAGACTGTTTCATTGTCATATGTACCAAATATAGAACAATGAAATTCTTACTTGCAGCAACATAAGAGGTCTGTTAAGAGATTTAGGCTCCAGCTCCTCTTGATAGGAGGCAAGCACACAAAAAAAAACTAAATGGGAGAGAACCAGTTTGTGGGAGGGAAGGGGAAAATGCAAGGGGCAAACACAAGTGCAAGAGAGGGACAAAGAGAGGGGGGGGGGGGAATGCACTGAAGGCATTATGACTCCCAGTACAGAGAGTTAAGATCAAGAAAATTAATGCAAGTGGAAGCAATCGCAGCACAAATCATAAACCATGGGGAGACACAATTGAAATGCATACAGTGATTGCATTAAATAGATTGTGTTTTGCATCACAGTCAACACTACATGCTCTGATCCGTGCTATTTGTTCCAGAGTAACCCAGGACATGGTTTTCTGCAGTGAGTGCAGCGCCTAGCAGTCGGGCAAAGCCGACGGCAGCATAATGGGGGCTTTGGTACTGAGAGCATGCCGCATTAACAAAGTGGCTGTGGCAGTATCGAGGGCCTGTCCACACCCTCACCACATTTACTGTAATTTAACACCTCATCACTGTAATTTAATACCTGTGACATCCAAAACACAAGATCTGTCAAGGTAGAAATATTTAAAATGTATTGTTTTCATTGAAACATGAAGACACGCACTTGCGTCAAAAGATTTAAACTAACGACCTTTTAAAAATTAAATATTCCTCTCACATTTTTCCTGGTGGGAGATTTCTCTATTCATTTCGATATAGAATGTTGTACCAAAGTCATGTTTAAGGGAGTCACAGTCACGGAGTCAGGAACCCAGCATTCCAGCCCAACTCATCCAGGAAGACCAACATGCCCATTGAACCCTGTCCCATTTGCCCATGTTTGGCCCATATCCCTCTAAACCTTTCCTATCCGTGTGCCAGTCCAATTGTTGTTATTGTAGCAGTTGTTATTAACCCAGTTTGGCTTAGTTCAGTTTTGTTTAGAGATACAGCATGGAAAGAGGCCCTTCAGCCCCCAGAGACTGTGCCGACCAATGACCACCCATACACTAGTTCCATCCTACAGATTAGGGACAATTTACAGAAACCAATTAACCTACAAACCTGCACTTCTTTGGAAATGTGGGAGGAAAACCAGAGCACACGGAGAAAACCCACAGAGTCTCGGAGAGAATCTACAAACTCCATACAGACAGGATCAGGACCCGGATACCTGGCGTCGTAAGGCAGCAACTCTACCATTGCGCCAAGGCTGACAGGCTGTGGCTTTCAAGACTGAGAGTTAGGAAGCAGAGAGGGTTTGCACTGCCCAATTGTGCTCAATGAGGACTTCACTGGCGCAGCACAGTTCACCCAAAGTCAGCATCTCAAGGAAAATCACAGCCAATTCCCAACATTAACACAGCATTCAGCTGAACAAAGGAACGGATGTCACAATAAGGGAGCACCTCAATGTTGAGCATCAAGCAGATAGAACTCCCAGCACTACCCCGCAAGTTTGTCTATTTTACAAGAGAATGAATCATCACAAAAGTGAGTGAAATATTATTTTAATGCAGATGTTGGGAATCTTTTAAAAAAACAGAAAATACTGGAAATAATGAGCAGGTCAGTCTGCAACTGTGGGAAGAGAAACAGAATTAGTGTTTCAGGTCGAAGAACCATTGTCAGAACCGGGGAAGAGACAAGTTTGTTAAGATGGAGAGAGGGTGGGGAAGGAAGGGATGTCTCACAGGCAAAACCTGAGTTCACCATGGGAATCAGATGGGAAGAAGGTTAGTAAGGGTGGCTGGGGTTATGAGAAGAAAGCAGGAGAATGGGGTTACGAAGGGAAGATCAATCAATCATGATTGAATGGCGTAGTAGACTTGGCCTAATCTCAACTCATAGAACTTATGAACTTGGTCTATGAGTGAATATGAGCAGTTAGAGTGTAGACAAAAGAACGTGGAGCAGGAAGATGGCATAGCGGTAGAGTTGCTATCTCATGGGGTCAGAAACCCAGGCTTGACCGCGACTACGGGTGCGGTCTGTACGGAGTTTGTGCGTTCTCCGTGTGACCACATGGGCCTTTTTTCCATGAGTTTCTGTTTCCTCCCACATTCCAAAAAGGTGCAGGTTTGGAGGTTAATTGGCTTCTATAAATTGCCCCATGTGTGTAGGATGCCAGACTGGGATAACATAGAACTGGTGTCTGGGTGATTGTTGATCGGTATGGACTTGGTGGGCGGCAGGGCCTGTTTCCATACTGTATCTCTAAACCAAACCAAAACATGCACGGCAGGTTAGAGAGAGAGACAGAGAAATACAACACCAACATTTTATGTAGGATTACGGTATTCTTTCAAGAATAAGAAATTTAATTTTCTAAATATTCTTCAGGTTTTTGAACAACTGGTAGTAATTCAATTAATGGCCTATTGAAAACTGAGGTGGGGAAGAGGAACTCCTTTCAACAAATCGACCATCTTTATGACATGGGTCACAGAGCTACCAGGAGCTGGAGTTGAAACATACACACCTGCAACTTGAAATGTACTTAAAAACCAACCAATGATGACCTCATCCTCCCAGATACTTTACAAAGTGCAGGTCAGGCAGTCCGCTGAGTTACTCCAGCACTTGTGGGGTTTTTTTTTAAATCAGCATCTGCAGCTACATGTTTCTCTGTTTAGCCCCTTTACAGTCTAGGTTTAAAAGCTTGCAGGGCAATGTGCCTCAGAGTTTCATCAACAGAGAAAGAAAAAAACCAACAAATTCCAGCTGTGGGAATATGAACAAACCAACCTTCAATAAAGTCAGCAGCCGCAAGCATCCGATGGTTAGTTGCTCCTTCGTCTTCCGGGGTGTTTAACATCCCGAGTGCAGCCTCTATTGCTTCCACCAGCTCATCCCGCTTGTCCTTGCGAATCGGTTTCTCCTCAGGATGTCGGGTGAGGCCCATTTCCAGCTGGTAGATCTTCTGGAGAGTAAAGCTCTCAAATGGTATCACCGAATATTCCGTGGGCAGTTTGACGCCCGAGTGGACTTCTGCCTTGTCGATCTGAGAGTGCAGAAAGCGCAGCAGACCCGCTTGTGTCTTCTCTGGACTGCTCAGATCTACGTCACCTCCTTGCAAATCACCATAGCGATCGTGCACTACCTTCAGCTGCTCGCTTCTTTCCTGCAGTTCCTCCTTCAGTTGCGCTATTTGCTTCTTCAGGCTGCTGATGTGGTTACGGTGCTGCTCCTCGCGTTCCTCGAGCAACACCTGGAAGTTCTCCTTCCCGGGCGGCCCGCTGACCCCAGGCAACAAAGGCTGGCCATGCTCCACCCTCGGAGTGCAAGCCAACATGTACAACAAGGACACGACGCTGCACAGGAAAACCAGCACCGTGGCAAGCTGCCAAATCCACGCCGGCGTCCCCCTCCGCATTATTCGTAACCACATCTCGACCTTCTGCACTCTCGGTGCAGTACACTCTTAGTCACTCCAGAATAACTTGACAGCAACACCATCGGTCTCGGAGCCCAGTGTCTTCGGCCTTACAAATCTTCTCATTTCAAGCTAAGCTCCCCTTCTCGTGGCTACTGGGAGACAATGACCTGAAAAGCACAAAGTTGAATCAATACCCGCTGCAAACACCAAACCAAAAATTCATTCATATACGTTAACGCAACAGCTTTACGTGCTGTTAATGTGAGCAGTACTAATACTCCATTCCTAAAGGGCACTAATTGGATGATTTAAACAACAGCCCGTTTATCTATGAAAATCAATAAGAATAAATTACTAAATTCCAGAGAGAACAAGGAATTTAAATTACTTCAAAACTGCTTTATTGGTTCTCAGGAAAATCCTTACTCTGAAAACAAACAAAAGAATTAATCCTAAATCTCAGTTCTTTTATTATTTTTGCTACATCGTATCTTTTAATAACCCTAATCCTACCAAGCCAAATTTTAATTCATATAGCATTAATGCAATCCACTCTCCTTACAAATAAAAGTGTAGTTCATTGTTTTTACATCATTTACCAGCCAGGACTTAATCTGTCAAGTAGAGTGACTCATTATATTCTAGTACAATCAATTTTAACTGTGTGTTACTTGTTTATAAGTTTCCCCCAAATACATAGAGGAAATAGTTTATCTATAACTAACCTATCAATCCTTTCATCATTTTAAACATCACATTCAAATCACCCCAACTTTCTCATCTGAAAGGAATATAGACAATAGGTGCAGGAGTAGGCCATTCGGCCCTTCGAGGCAGAACCACCATTCAATGTGATCATTAATGGACAAATCCAACTTTTTATATTTTTGTTCATTAGATACAGATATCGTTAGCAATGCAGCATTCATGGTCTGCCCTAAAGTGCTCCTGAAATAAGGGGGTAGATAGAAGTCGAACACATTTGCCAGACCAATAAGAAAAGCAGATTTATCTCTGTTCCATACATTTGTAAACTAGGTCAAATGGCTTCTGTAAATTGCTCCGTATGTGCGGGGAGCAGATGTAAAAGTGGGTAACATAGAACTAGTGTGAACAGGTGATCAACAGTCATTATGCACTCGATGGGCTGAAGGGCCCATTTCTATGTTGTATCCTTCAGTCAATCAATTATCAAATAGTTTTATGTTACTGTTTTGCAGATCCAGCTTTTATTTAATTAATTTCTTGAATTTACATTTCCACACTAATGCGGTGCGATTTTGACTCATTTCTCTGGGCTGGAGTATTGTCACAGAGGTGGTAGATTAAAATGGGCAGAAATGAAGGGTTTTAGGTTTAGATGACATTGCACTCATTTTGTAGCCTTCAGACGCATCAAGAAGTATTGCTTGCGACACTCAGGAATCATCCATCAAAAAAGATTATTGTAATTTTTCTGCAAGATTCTCTTCTCTCACCCTTTTCTCTTTGGAACATTCATTTGCAGTCCAATGGCGTAGGGAAAGCTGCAAATCAATGTCTTAACAGCATAGTATAATTAAAAATATTTGCAATGGCAAACATTTTAGAAGTTCTAAGGAGTCTAACAGTTTGAGAATTTCAATACCTGTCACTTTCTTTTTGCGAACTGTAATGGTGACTTTGTCAAATGAACAAACACTAAAGTAGAATAACAGCTACTGAGAAGTGCTTTGATGAAGCACTTCTGAAGCAGGGGTCTGGAGGGCTCCCTTTCAAGCACATTACAAATGAAAGTGCCTCTGCCTATCCAGGCAACTCGACACGTGCAACAATTATAGGGACAAAGTCCAATGTCTGCAAAGAGGTACAGGTAAATTAAACAGTACTCCTAGCTTGTAGAAGGATCATTCAGAAGTCTGATAACAGAGGAAAATAAGTTTGAGTCCAGAATACTTTCAAGCCTTTGTATCTTCTACGTGAACGGAGCATGTAGAAGGAGGAATGACTGGAGTTAGAAAGGTCTTTGAAACATTATCCATTCATCTTTGAAATTTAACATTGCACTAAACAATATTCCCTTTATCCTGTATCTGTACACTGTGGATGGCTTGCTTGTAATCATGCATGGTCTTTCCTCTGACTGGATAGTACGCAAAAACAAAAGAGCACTTCAATGTAGCTCAGTCCAAGGGACAATAAAAACAAAATTAAAATACATAAATTTAAATGATCTCCTCATATGACACACTCTTACACACAGGATGAGAGGGAACAGATTCATCTATTGCAGCTTATTTACATCGGCGAAACCAAACGCAGGTTCGGCGACCGCTTCGCTCAACACCTGCACTCAGTCCGCATTAACCAATCGGATCTCCCGGTGGCTGAGCACTTCAACTCCCCCTCCCATTCCCAGTCGGACCTTTCTGTCATGGGCCTCCTCCAGTGCCAGTGAGGCCCACCGGAAATTGGAGGAACAGCACCTCGTATTTCGCCTGGGCAGCTTGCAGCCCAGCGGTATGAACATTGACTTCTCCAACTTTAGATAGTTCCTCTGTCCCTCTCTTCCCCTCCCCCTTCCCAGTTCTCCCTCTATCTTCCTGTCTCCACCTATATCCTTCCTTTGTCCCGCCCCCCTGACATCAGTCTGAAGAAGGGTCTCGACCCGAAACGTCACCCATTCCTTCTCTCCTGAGATGCTGCCTGACCTGCTGAGTTACTCCAGCATTTTGTGAATAAACTTAAACAATGGATTGCAGCTCACTGTGCCTTGCCCTGGAATTGTTCCAGTCCAACAGTGAGAATAAAGTCACCCACTGCTGCAAGAAGCAAACATGTGTTGTGCTGATAGTGAAGTCCTGGACTCCACTTTAAAATTCTGTGCTATTAACTTCAATGGAACCAAATTTCAAAAAGCAGACTCTAACCTTCAAATTGCTTAGAGAACAAATTTCTATCCCACAAGACGACAGGGGGTCAGGCAGCATCTCTGGAGAACGTGGATGGGTGACGTTTCGGGTCGGAACCCTACTTCAGACTGCAAATTTTAACGTCAAGAAAAATTACAAAAATGAACAGCAACAGTTATTTTTTCACCCAACAACAATAATTTAAATTATTAGCACAAGTGGACAGCTATGTACTGTGCCAATGTCCTGGAATTGTTTCATTATCTTTCTCTTGGGAAATAGTAACAGGCACGAGGAATAGCGTTGGGTGTAAAATTGTTAGCAGATATCCTCAGGACTTCTCAGTGTTAAAGCATGTGCTAAATTGGGAGGTGACACCTGATGTGTGACATCTGATACTTGCCACTTGCAGAAAAAAGAGTGTTGTTTCTAAGAAGTGTGACATTTACAAAAAGTCTAACTGCTGGAGGATTAACTTAATGCAATTTACTCTCTTCCAGTTTTCAACAAGAAAATTAAGTTATTCCAATATTCAGATAAGCACAATAACTATCGCTATTGAGTATAAATACAGCGATTATCTCAAAGCATTAACCAAAGATTAGATTAGTTTATATACACCAGGGTGCAATGAAAGTCCTTGTTCGTGTGAAGTTCACTGGGTAAACTGCATACATACAGCAGGGACAAATACAATTATGGGAGGCATAGTGGCGCAGCGGTAGAGCAGCTACCTTACAGTGGCAGAGACCCGGGTTCAATCCTGCCTAAGGGTGTTGTCTGTATGGTGGTTGCATATTCTCTCTGTGAGCACGTGGGTTTTCTCTGGATGCTCCGGTTTCCTCCCACACGTTAAAGATCTACAGGTTTGCAGGTTAAATGGCTTAGGTAAAAACTGTAAATGGTCCCTAGTTTGTCGGAGCCTGCTGTGCCTGCAGTTCAACAGTTTCTACACAACATTGAGATATCCCAAAACATTTACAGCCAATGTTCTTAAAAAATACAAAGAGTTAGCAGGGGAAGACCATTCAGTCCCTTACATACCTTCAATTAATAAAATAATGGATCATCTTTTAGTTTGGAGTTAGTTCCCTGTATCAACTACAATTCTCTCAATTCCCCTATCAGCTAAAAATATTTTTAAATGTTTATTCACAAAATGCTGGAGTAACTCAGCAGGTCAGGCAGCATCTCAGGAGAGAAGGAATGGGTGACGTTTCGGGTCGAGACCCTTCTTCAGTCTGAGGCCCTGTACAACTGCAGTAGGACCTCCTTGCTCCAAAACGCATATCCTCTCGCAATGAAGGCCAACATGCCATTGGCTTTCTTCACTGCCTGCTCTACCTGCATGCTTACTTTCAGCGACTGATGTACAAGCACACCCAGGTCTCGTTGCACCTCCAGTTCTCCTAATCTCACACCATTCAGATAATAATCTGCCTTCCTGTCTCACTAGGGCCTCCTCTATATCCCACAGCTCCGCTCTTGCTCCCACTCCCCCCATTCGTAACAAGGATAGAGTCCCCCTCATTCTCACCTTCCACCCCATCAGCCAGCATATACAACAAATTATCCTCCAACATTTCCGTCACCTCCAACGGGATCCCACTACTGGCCACATCTTCCCATCACCTCCTCTTTCTGAGACTTCACTTCAGAGACCGTTCCCTCCGTAACTCCCTGGTCCACTCGTCCCTTCCTACCCAAACCACTCCCTCCCCAGGCACTTTCCACTGCAACCGCAGGAGATGTAACACCTGTCCCTTTACCTCCCCCCTCGACTCCATCCAAGGACCCAAACAGTCTTTCCAGGTGAGGCAGAGGTTCACCTGCACCTCCTCCAAACTCATCTATTGTATCCGCTGTTCCAGATGTCAACTTCTCTACATCGGCGACACCAAACACAGGCTCGGCGATCATTTCGTTCAACACCTTCACTCAGTCCGCCTTAACCAACCTGATCTCCCGGTGGCTCAGCACTTCAACTCCCCCTCCCAGTCTGACCTTTCTGTCATGGGCCTCCTCCAGTGTCATAGTGAAGCCCACCGCAAATTGGAGGAACAGCACTTCATATTTCGCTTGGGCAGCTTATACCCCAGCGGTATGAACATTGACTTCTCTAACTTTAGATAGCTCCTCTGTCCCTCTCTTCCCCTCCCCCTTCCCAGTTCTCCCACTGTCTTCCTGTCTCCAACTACATCCTTTCTTTGTCCCGCCCCCCCCCGACATCAGTCTGAAGGGTCTCGACCCGAAACGTCACTCAATCCTTCCCTCCCGAGATGCTGCCTGACCCGCTGAGTTACTCCAGCCTTTTGTGATACCTTCAATTTGTACCAGCATCTGCAGTTATTTTCCTAAACATGTACTTGTCACCAAAGTGGATAATTCATTTATCCATATTGTACTGCTTCTGCCATGCTTCTGCCCACTCACCCAACCTATCCACGTCACACTATAGCCTCATAGCATCCCCCTCGCAGCTCACACTGTCATCAGCAAACTTAGAGATGTTACATTTAATTCCCTCGTCTATATCATTAATATAGAACAGATTCTGCAAAATCTACTTTTCCCTTTCAATCCCATTCTCCTGCCTTCTCCCCATAACCTTTAACACCTTTACTAATCAAGAACTATCAATCTCTGCTTTAAAAATACCCAATGACTTGGTCTTCACCACCCTCTGTGGCAATACATTCTGCAGATTCTCCAACATCTGGCTAAAGAAATTCTTCCTTATCACCATTCTAAAGGTCCTTTTATTATGAGGCTGTGCCCTCTGGCCCTAGATCTCCCACCACTGGAATCATCCTCCCCACATACACTCTCTCTAGGCCTTTAGACCTTTCATGTCAGGATCCTTCTTCAGATTATTTACCTTCGCCATCTCTTATATTTGGATATTTGCTTTCTGCAATCAGTGCACAAAGACACTCAGATCCTGCAAAATATCACCACCTTTATATTTCCCAATTAAAATTAAAAAATTATCTATTTTTAAAACTAAATTTCATGCGTTATATTCCATTTACCATGTCCTTGATCATTCCTTTGGACTGTTTATATCCCACTGAATCCTCTCTGCCCCCTCCTCACAACACACATTCTCACCCAGGTTAGTATCATGGATATATTGCAGCTTGTCCACTCATCCAAATCATTGACATCAATTGTGGTCAAATAGTCACCAACATCGATCCTCATATTATCCTACTCGTCACCACCTCCCAACCTGAAAATTAACCATTTTTGTCACATTCTGTTTCTGTCCTTGAATAATCCTCGCTCACAACAACCTATTGCCTTCAATCCCACAATTTCTACTGTTGGTTAATAATTTCTAGTGTGGCACATTAACTGGTTTCGGAAGGTCATAATATACTGATTTCCCTTCATCTACTCTGCAAGTTACAATCAAGAACTAGCAGACTTGCCAAATATTATTTCTCTTCCATAAATAAACCCATTTAATGTCTGAGTGATCCTATTATTGTTTTCTAGGTGCCCTGTTTGCATTTGCTTAATAGTTTCTGTAATTTTCTCAGCTGTTTACGTAGTTTACATAACTTGCATTTGGCTGCTAATATCGTAGTTTCTGTTTGCGCACTTCCTCCTTTTGTTAACAGAGGGGAGGGGGGGGAGGCAAAGAGGAGTTATATTTGTAACTTATATATTTTGTTCTTGATAAAATACATGGTGTGACACAGAGATGGATTATTGCCACCTTATCAATCAGTAATGATATGAATTCACCTGGGATATCAGCCAAAAAAATGTCTTCTTTTACACAACTCCTAGCCCATTTATCTTATTTACAATGTAGAAACAAGGTAATGCAGATGCCGGTTAATACGCAAAAAGACACAAAGTGCTGGAGTAACTCAGCAGGTCAGGCAGAATCTATGGAGATCAAGGACAGTTGATATTTTGGGGCACGTCTCAACTCAAAATGTTAGTTATCCACGTTCTCCAGAGGCGCTGTCTGACCTGCTGAGTTACGCCAGCATTTTGTGTCTTACAAGGTTATGTCCAAAGATAACCGACTAGAACTCATTAACTCTGTGTCAGAGTCGTACAAGTCTGTGGAGGTACAGAAGTTTTGATGGTAAATCATGCTGCTCTCAGAGCAGTTGAAACAAAAAGACAGTAATTTCCATAAAATGCAAGCTGCTAATATCTAAGCTATTTTGCCAACAAAACTAAAATTCATTCCAATTCAAAGAGCATTTGCAATTATCATATGCAGCCATCTCTGCAGCCTCAAGATGATGGAGTGCATGGAGACGGCCAGTGTGAGTGACAGCTACACAGGGGAGCCAGGGCCTCAATGGGAAGGGAGGATTTTGAAAGCAACGAATGATGTGCTGACAACAGCACACTGGAACTCCAGTTTGCTGTACTGCAGGTTGGTAGTATTTATTCATCATACATACAGGATGTGGGTGTCACTGCCAAGGCCAACATTGAAAGCTCAAGCCTTCTTCGTCATGAGAAGCTGTATCCAAAAACTCTGATTCCCTACTTTAAGCACAAGATTACATTCATGACATTGTGAAGGCAACAGATGGAGGCCATGTGGCTGGGGCCGGCAGGAAAATGGAAAGTTTTACACAGGCACCATGGCATGCTTTTCAAGCCCAGCCACAGAAAGAACTTGGCTTGATGAGGATCATAAGATTACTGAGCCTTCTTGGCTGAAGGTGGGGAGCAGTGCAGACAAATTATTCACTAAGTCAACGGGATGGAGCACTATTGTAAACAAGCACTGGGAGTTGCAGAGTGAAAGACTAACGGCATTCTAGATTTCCTGGGGAACAATGTCTAGAATTTCCTGTGCAGCTGGCAAAAAAAAAAACAAAGTGCGGAAGGCAGAGAGTGTTTCAAAGCAAGTTTCCCTTCGGAACCACAGATTTTGTCCCTGTGAACACTTTAAACTATTACTTGAAGAAAGTTGCAGACCAGCAAAACCAAATCTCGTACATTAGCTGGAGGCACAAGGAACTGTAGATACTGGAGTCTTGAGCAAAACAGAAAGTGCGGGAGGAACTCAGCACTTCAGGCATCTGCGGAGAGAATGGACAGGCAACGTTTCAGGTCAGAATCATTCTTCAAACTGAAATTAAATATATCCTTGAATTTATGAACTTATCCTGTGGGAATACAACGTTTCACAGTTGATGACCTTTCCCAGAAGCTGCCTGACCCACTGAGCTTCTCCAGCACTTTGTGGTTTATTCCAACATTCACTTCCAGGACCATCTCAAAAATGCAGAAAGCCTACAAATATTTTCTAAAACGGAGACATTGTATCTAAATTTGATTAATCACTTTTTTGGAAAATTGTGAGCTTAATCAAAATATATATAGATTTATGAGTGAAGTTAGTCTAACATCGGTAGTGGGGAAAATGCTAGAGTCAGTTATTAAAGATGGGATAGCAGCACATTTGGAAAGTGGTGAAATCATTGGACAAAGTCAGCATGGATTTATGAAAGGTAAATCATGTCTGACGAATCTTATAGAATTTTTCGAGGATGTAACTAGTAGAGTGGATAAGGGAGAACCAGTGGATGTGTTATATCTGGACTTCCAGAAGGCTTGCGACAAGGTCCCACATAAGAGATTAGTATGCAAACTTAAAGCACACGGTATTGTGGGTTCAGTAATGACGTGGATAGAGAACTGGCTGGCAGACAGGAAGCAAAGAGTAGGAATAAACGGGTCCTTTTCAGAATGGCAGGCAGTGACTAGTAGGGTACCGCAAGGCTCAGTGCTGGGACCCCAGCTATTTACAATATATATTAATGATTTGGACGAGGGAATTGAATGCAACATCTCCAAGTTTGCGGATGACACGAAGCTGGGGGGCAGTGTTAGCTGTGAGGAGGATGCTAGGAGGCTGCAACGTGACTTGGATAGGTTAGGTGAGTGGGCAAATGCATGGCAGATGCAGTATAATGTGGATAAATGTGAGGTTATCCACTTTGGTGGCAAGAACAGGAAAGCAAACTATTACCTGAATGGTGACCGATTAGGAGAAGGGGAGATGCAACGAGACCTGGGTGTCGTGGTACACCAGTCATTGAAAGTAGGCATGCAGGTGCAGCAGGCAGTGAAGAAAGCGAATGGTATGTTGGCATTCATAGCGAGGGGATTTGAGTACAGGAGCAGTGAGGTTCTGCTGCAGTTGCACAGGGCATTGGTGAGACCACACCTGGAGTATTGCGTACAGTTTTGGTCTCCTAATCTGAGGAAAGACATTCTTGCCATAGGGTACAGAGAAGGTTCACCAGATTGATTCCTGGGATGGCAGGATTTCATATGAAGAAAGACTGGATAGACTCGGCTTGTACTCACTGGAATTTAGAAGATTGAGGGGGGATCTTATAGAAACTTACAAAATTCTTAAGGGGTTGGAGAGGCTAGATGCAGGAAGATTGTTCCCGATGTTGGGGAAGTCCAGAACAAGGGGTCACAGTTTAAGGATAAGGGGGGGAAGTCTTTTAGGACCGAGATGAGAATTTTGTTTTCATACTGAGTGGTGAATCTGTGGAATTCTCTGCCACAGAAGGCAGTTGAGGCCAGTTCATTGGCTATATTTAAGAGGGAGTTAGATGTGGCCCTTGTGGCTAAAGGGATCAGGGGGTATGGAGAGAAGGCAGGTACGGGATACTGAGTTGGATGATCAGCCATGGTTATATTGAATGGCGGTGCAAGCTCGAAGGGCCTACTCCTGCACCTATTTTCTATGTTTCTATGTAAATTATTATTTTTTAAAATTATTTTTACATCTTCACTTTGATTTAAAAACTGATCCCGGTTCTACCTCACACCCTTCTCAAAATTTCTTATCTATCAAGAGAAAGCAGGGTATATTGTATCGAAAAGATCTTGAAGGCAGCTCCTGATCTGAAACAATGTCTGTCTCTCCACAGATGCTGCCGAACCTAGATTTCTCCTTGGAGCTTGATGACCAAGATGCCAGCATGTGCAGTCTCGTGCGTCTCCAGGGTATATTGTCCGTCTCATCTTTCCGGATGTCAGTGTTATATCACCAGGGTTCACAGAAGGTTAAATCTGTAGGAAGGAACTACAGAAGCTGGTTTATAATTGAGATTGGGGCAGCATGGTGGCACAATGATAGAGCTGCTGCATTACAGTTTCAGAGACCTGGGTCCGTTCCTGACTACGGGTGCTGTCTGTACAGAGTTTGTACCCATGGGTTTTCTCCAACATTCCAAAGACGTACAGGCTTGAAAGTCAATTGGTTTTGCTCAGAATTGTAAATTGTCCCTAGTGTGCAGGATAGTGCTAGTGTGTGGGGAACGCTGGCAGCGCGGACTCGATGGGCCAAAGGGCCTGTTTCTGCGCACTAGAAACTAAGCTATAAAATAAACTAAACTATAAACTGAACTGACACAAAGTGCTGGAGTAACTTAGCAGGTCAGCCAGCATCTCTGGTGAAAAAGAACAAGTGATGTTTCAGATCAGCACCCTTCTCCAGAGATGCTCCCCTGACACACTGAGATTCTCCTGCACTTTGTGTCTATACACAGAAAGTTAGCCTCCAATGACAACCACAACACAAGGAGAACTCAAAACTATGATTCAGACCTTGTTGGTCTATGCATAAATATAAAAACCCCAGATGTCAGTATTAATAACTTCATGTTCAGGAGTGGAGTCATTACAAGCTTAGCAGTAATAAAAAGCTCCTGGGATAAACAAACAAAAATGATACAGTAAAGAAAATCCAATATCTGAGTTCGTGTTTTAAAATGTCATGCTGGCTTTCACAGTCTCGTCGATTCTAAAGAGTAATCCAGTACCAGACTTTTCCAGCAGAAATCCATGCCAAGAAAATTTACCGAGCAGGGATTAGAATTGAATCTCAACGGAAAAGCAGAGGGCCACTTGGCTCTGAGGCGCATGCATGAGGAAAGAAAATGTTCTATTGTGAAATAAGACACAAGCACATTGCTTCAAATCAAATCAGTCCTACTCCCAATAAACGGCATCTCCAAACCAGGTCATCTACCATCAACTTTGGGGATTTTTAATTGTTTCTTCTCAAGTGTACAATTTTTTTTAATTGACTTTATACTCCACTACATTCTATTAAACGCTTTGGGCAGTATTTTCCATTGCACGGGTTAGCGTTGAGGAATTAACAACAGTGCATAGATATTTCCTTAATATCTCTCTGCAGGAACTTAGTGTAGAGGTTGTTGGATCTCAGAATTAAGTCACCACTCATTGCAAGGGTTATGGAGGCCGGATCATTGGTAGTATTTAAAGAGGAAATACATTATTGAAAGATTTTTGAAAGCTATATCAGAGAATGTTATAGACAATAGACAATAGACAATAGACAATAGGTGCAGGAGTAGGCCATTCAGCCCTTCGAGCAAGCACCGCCATTCAATGCGATCATGGCTGATCACTCTCAATCAGTACCCCGTTCCTGCCTTCTCCCCATATCCCCTCACTCCGCTATCCTTAAGAGCTCTATCCAGCTCTCTCTTGAAAGCATCCAACGAACTGGCCTCCACTGCCTTCTGAGGCAGAGAATTCCACAACTTCACCACCCTCTGACTGAAAAAGTTCTTCCTCATCTCCGTTCTAAATGGCCTACCCCTTATTCTTAAATTGTGGCCCCTTGTTCTGGACTCCCCCATCATTGGGAACATGTTATCCGCCTCTAATGTGTCCAATCCCCTAATTATCTTATATGTTTCAATAAGATCCCCCCTCATCCTTCTAAATTCCAGTGTATACAAGCCCAATCGCTCCAGCCTTTCAACATACAACAGTCCCGCCATTCCGGGAATTAACCTAGTGAACCTACGCTGCACGCCATCCATAGCAAGAATATCCTTCCTCAAATTTGGAGACCAAAACTGCACACAGTACTCCAGGTGCGGTCTCACCAGGGCCCGGTACAACTGTAGAAGGACCTCTTTGCTCCTATACTCAACTCCTCTTGTTACGAAGGCCAACATTCCATTGGCTTTCTTCACTGCCTGCTGTACCTGCATGCTTCCTTTCATTGACTGATGCACTAGGACACCCAGATCTCGTTGAACTCCCCCTCCTCCTAACTTGACACCATTCAGATAATAATCTGCCTTTCTATTCTTACTTCCAAAGTGAATAACCTCACACTTATCTACATTAAACTGCATCTGCCATGTATCCGCCCACTCACACAACCTGTCCAAGTCACCCTGCAGCCTTATTGCATCTTCCTCACAATTCACACTACCCCCCAACTTAGTATCATCTGCAAATTTGCTAATGGTACTTTTAATCCCTTCGTCTAAGTCATTAATGTATATCGTAAATAGCTAGGGTCCCAGCACCGAACCTTGCGGTACCCCACTGGTCACTGCCTGCCATTCCGAAAGGGACCCATTTATCCCCACTCTTTGCTTTCTGTCTGTCAACCAATTTTCTATCCATGTCAGTACCCTACCCCCAATACCATGTGCCCTAATTTTGCCCACTAATCTCCTATGTGGGACCTTGTCGAAGGCTTTCTGAAAGTCGAGGTACACCACATCCACTGACTCTCCCTTGTCAATTTTCCTAGTTACATCCTCAAAAAATTCCAGTAGATTTGTCAAGCATGATTTCCCCTTCGTAAATCCATGCTGACTCGGAATGATCCCGTTACTGCTATCCAAATGCTCAGCAATTTCGTCTTTTATAATTGACTCCAGCATCTTCCCCACCACTGATGTCAGACTAACTGGTGACCACGAGGGTTTCTTCCATCATTCCAAAGATGTACAGGTTTGTAGGTTGATTTTTTTTTTAAATCATCAATCTACATACAATGCCCCATAATAAAAAAGCAAAAACAAAAAATTTTGCAAAGTAATTAAAAAGAAATAACTGAAATATCACATTTACGTAAGTATTCAGACCCTTTACTCAGTACTTTGTTAAGGCATCTTTGGCAGCGATTACAGCCTCAAGTCTTCTTGGGTATGAAGCTACAAGCTTGGCACACCTGTATTTGGGTAATTTCTCCCATTCTTCTCTGCAGATTTTCTCAAGCTCTGTCAGGTTGGATGGGAAGCATCAATGCACAGCTATTTTCAGGTCCCTCCAGAGATGTTCGATCGGGTTCAAGTCAGGGCTCTGGCTGGGCCACTCAAGGACATTCACAGACTTGTCACAAAGCCACTCCTGCATTGTCTTGGCTGTGTGCTTAGGGTAATTGTCCTGTTGAAAGGTGAACCTCTGTCCCAGTCTGAGGTCCAGAACGTTAGGAAGCAGGTTTTCATCAAGGATCTCTCTGTAATTTGCTGCGTTCATCTTTCCCTCGATCCTGACTAGTCTCCCAGTTCATGCCACTGAAAAACATCCCCACAACATGATGCTGCCACCACCATTCAGCATAGGTATGTTATTGGCCAGGTGATGAGCGGTGCCTGGTTTCCTCCAGATGTGAAGCTTGGCATTCAGGCCAAAGAGTTCAATCTTGGTTTCATCAGACCAGAGAATCTTGTTTCCCATGGTCTAAAAGTCCTTTAGGTGCCTTTTGGCAAACTCCAAGCAGGCTGTCATGGGCCTTTTACTGAGGAGTGGCTTCCGTCTGGCCACTCTACCATAAAGGCCAGATTGGTGGAGAGCTGCAGATATAGCTGTCCTTCTGGAAGGTTCTCCCACCTTCACAGAGGAACTCTGGAGCTCTGTCAGAGTGACCATTGGGTTCTTGGTCACCTCCCTGACCAAGGCCCTTCTCCCCGATGTGGCCGGGCGGCCAGCTCTATGAAGAGTCCTGGTGGTTCCAAAGTTCTTCCATTTAAGAATGACGGAGGCCACTGTGCTCTTCGGGACCTGCAATGTTGCAGAAATTGTTTTATACCCTTCCCCAGATCGGTGTCTCGACACAATCCTGTCTCGGAGGACTACGGACAATTCCTTCATATTCATGGATTGGTTTTTGCTCTGACTTGCACTGTCAACTGTGGGACCTTATATAGACAGGTGTGTGCTTTTCCAATGAATTTAATTTACAACTGGTGGACTCCAATCAAGTTGTAGAAAAGATTTGCAAGGATGTTGTCTGGATTACAGGATTAAGATTATACCAGTAGTATTCTGGTTTCCCTGGAGTGTGGGAGGCCGAGAGGTGACATGATAGAGGTTTATAAAATTATGAGGCGTAGTAAAATATAGAGGGTATAGATTTAAGGTGAGAGGGGCAAGATTTAAAAAGAGATCAGTGGACAACTTTTTTCCCCCACAGAGGGTGGTGTACAGATATAAAAGCTGCCAGAGGAAGTCATAGGGCCAGGTACAATTAAAAGATGTTTAGGTACATGGATAGGAAAGGTTTGGTTAATTTGGGTCAGGCACAGGCAAGTGGTACTAGCTTTGATAGCAGAGACAAGTTGGGCCAAAGTGCTTGTGTCTTTACAGCTCCGACTATAAATAGGCTAGATAATCAGAATATGTTCCCACAGTGATTAAAACTATAGAGCATTAGTATAAACTAAGAGAGGGAGAGAGGGGTTTAAAGGGGATTTGAGGGTTAATTCTTATCCACTCACAGTAGTTGGTATTTGGAATGAGCTGCTAGAGATGGTGGTGGAGGCAGGAAGTGTAACAAGTTTTAAATTCATAAGCTCTAGGAGCAGAATTAGGCCATTCGGCCCATTGTCTTTCCCTCTCAACCCCATTCTCCTGCCTTCTCCCCACAACCGCTGACACCCTGACTATCAAGAATCTGTCAAACTCTGCCTTAAAAATACCCAGTGACTTGGCCACCAATTAATTCCACACATTCACCACCGTTTGACTAAAGAAATGCCTTCTCATCCCCTTTCTAAAGATACGTCCTTTTATTCTGAGGCTAGGCCGCCTTTTCCTAGACTCTTGCAGGACGCATCTGGACAGGTACTTGAATGAGGAAGGCACAGAGGGAAACAGAAGTATTGCAGGCAAGAAGAGTTCATATAGACAGGCATGATGTTGTTTGGAAATGTCATGATGGGCCGAAGAGCCTGCTTCCATTCTGCACAACTCTCTCCGGGAATCGAGGACTATAGGGAATTGGCATAGGAGGGGAGATGAAGCCAATGTCAGAACAGCCTGAATTATATTGAATAGCGGGCGGTGGCCTACTCCTGGCGATGTTCTTGGGTGCCGCTCACGAATGATAATAAATGTATCTCGAGTAAAACTCTTCTACCTCAAGGCCAAAAATGTGGAATCAGAAGGGTCCCCTTTAGTCACTGCTTTGGCATGGTCGTTGACCCCTACAAAGCACTGGTGATTCCAGAGTACACTTGCTGCTTCCCCGTTCCCAACACATTAAACTTAGGAGCAAGGGGAAAAGAAACAAAGTGCTGGCTGGTGATCAAAGAGATAGAGTTTCCACACAGATGTTTAAGCTATTGAAAGCTGGCAAAATAAAGTGGGGAAAAAAAAACAAGGGAAAAACCCCATGAAGGCTGGAATTCAGACACAAAATGCTGGATTTGCACAGTGGCAGGTTCCAGTGAAGGATTTCACGCAGAAACGTGACGCCATATTTTTCTCCCTCAGTTGCTCACAGACCTGGTATTAATTACACAGTGAGAAGGGACTGTCAACTGAGGCAGTCACTGCCAAAGTAAACCATTGTGAACAGTAGAGTCAGATGCTAAAGGGATCAGGGGGTATGGAGAGAAGGCAGGTACAGGCTACTGAGCTGAATGATCAGCCATGATCATATTGAATGGCGGTGCAGGCTCGAAGGGCCGAATGGCCTACTCCTGCACCTATTTTCTATGTTTCTATGTTTCTATGATATGCGGAGGAGTCTGAAGAAGGGTCTCGACCCGAAACGTCACCCATTCCCTCTTTCCTAAATGCTGCCTGACCTGCTGAGTTACTCCAGCATTTTGTGATACAGGTGATATGCGGAGTAGATTCATTGCAGCCACTGAGGGAACAAAAGCCATCAGATTAATATCGGCAGACATTTTGATTTGGAGATACGGTGAGGAAACGGGTCCTTCGGCCCACCGAGTTCACACGTGCCAGTGATCACCCATCCCACACACTGGGGACAATTTACAATTTACAGAAGCCAAATAAACCTGCAAACCTGTACATCTTTGGAGTGTACGAGGAACCTGGAGTACCCGGAAGAAACATACAAACTCTGTACAGACAGCATCCGTAGTCAGGATCGAACCAGGGTCTCTGGCACTGTAAGGCAGCAACACTATCACCGCGCCACTGTACCACCCTTGTGGAAGCTTCATTGCAAATAAAAACAGTTCAAGTTGACTTGAAGTGGACTGGTGGATTTCGACCACTGCTGCCATCAGGACAACAACAAAGACATAATATTGGAAGAGAACTTAAATATAATCAGGACAGCTCAGTGGTGCAGCCGAGAGAGCTGCTGCCTCACTAGACTAGAGACCCAGGTTTAATCCTGACCCGATTCTGACAACAGCCTCCTCGTGAATGTCAAAAAAACTAAGGAGCTGATTGTAGACTTTAGGAGGGCTCAACATCCGAGGGCGTACACGCCACTGGAGTTAAATGGGATTACTGTGGATAGGGTGAGCAGCTTTAAATACCTGGGAGTCCACATCGCAGAGGATCTGAATTGGACAACACACATTGCCGCACTGGTGAGTAAGGCAAGGCAGCGCCTTTACCACCTCAGACAGTTGAGGAAATTTAGAGTCTCTCTGAGGATCCTTCAATGCTTCTACTCTGGGGCTGTAGAAAGCATCTTGTCCAGGAACATCACAATCTGGTTTGGGAACAGCTCTGCCCAGGACAGGAAGGCTCTGCGGAGAGTAGTGCATTCGGCTAAACGCACTATGGGAACTACACTCACCCCCCTGCAGGACCTATACATCAGGAGGTGCAGATCCAGCACCAGCAACATTATGGGGGACCCCTACCACCCCAGCAATGGATTGTTCCAGCTGCTACGGTCAGGCAAACGCCTCCGCTGTCACGCTGTGAAAACAGAGAGGATGAGACGGAGTTTCTTACCACAGGCCATCAGGACTGTTAACTCTCATATCACCATCAGGACTGTTAACTCTCATTCAATTTACTGTATTAATTTATTTTTTGTGTTAAAAAAAAAATCTATTCTGTTTTGTAGTTTAGCACAATCCGCAGGCGTTGCCACTTTCATTTCACTGCACATCTTGTATGTGTATGTGACAAATAAACTTAACTTGAAGAAAGATCCAGACCCGGTAACATCACCTATGCTTGTCCTCCAGAGATGCTGCCTGACCCGCTGAGTTACTCCAGCACTGCGTGTTTATCTTTGGAATAAACCAGCATCTGCAGTTCTTTGTTCCTATTTTGAGAGTTTGCATGTTCCACTTTCTACAGGTTCTCCAGTTTTCTCCCACATTGCAAAGTCTCGCAGATTTGTAGCTTAAATCAGCCTCTGTAAAATTGCCCCGAGTGCATCGGGAGTCGATGAGAAAGTGGGGTAACGTAGGACTAGAGTGAACGGGTGATTGATGGTCGGAATGGACTTGGCGTTTCCGTGCTGTGTATCTTTCAATCAATCAGGACACATTGCTTAGCCTCAACTGCACTGGGTGGTCAGTACAGTGGTGTAGTGGTAGAGTTGCTGCCTTATAGCGCCATAGACCTGGGTTCAATCCTGACTATGGGTGCTGTCTGTATGGAGTTTGTATGTTCTCCCAGTGACCTGCGTGGGCTTTCTCCGGAGGTTCCAGATTTCTCCCACACTCCAAAGACGTACAGGTTGGTAAGCAAATTGGCTTGGTAAAATTGTAAATTGTCCCTAGTGTGTGTAGGATAGAGTTAGTGTGCGGGGATCACTGGTCAGCGAGGACTCGGTGGGCTGAAGGGCCTGTTTCTGTGCTGCCTATCTAAACACTTTGCTAATTTGCAAGTGCAGGGTCAGCCAGAGAAACTACTTGGTCAACCACATTAGTTTCTCTGATGTAGTAGGTTTATCCATCTAGACTGTGACAGGTACATTTACACTGAACTCGCCCCCACCCCTCCACCCCTACAGTGAAGGAAGCTTCCGACAAGTTGCTACCACAATGTGTAGGAAAACACAAATCGTACAATTCAGTGTAAATGATTTTACGGTGATTTAATAGCATTGGGTGAAGATTGAATATATCCTTGGAAAGTGGAAGGAACTGTTTGTTCCTAGAGAGGGCCTTGTCCTTAGACTCTGAAGTTGAAAGGCATTGCCAGTTTTAATTTTATTTTCATGGTAAAGATGCCCAAAAAGGAAGAGGTATGACATTCTGATTAGTGCAGGGTCTCAGAGGTTTTGTTTTTAGTTTTAGTTATAGCGATACAGCATGGAAACTGGCCCTTTGGCCCACTGAGTCCTCGCCGACCATCGATCACCCTCTCACACTGGCTCCAAGCTCTCCCGCCTTCTCATCCACTCTTTACATATCAGGGGCAAATTTATAGACACCAATTAACAGACAAACCCACACATATTTGGGATGGGAGAGGAAACCGGAGCACCCAGAAGAAACTTACGCGGTCACAGGGAGAACATGCAAACTCCACGTAGACATAATGAGCAGAATGAGCAAGTCCATCTCCAATTCATAGCAGCTCATTCAACACAGAAAAGTGTGAATTGAACCTGGTTTATAAGGGTTATCTGAAAGTTTTAAAAAAGAGACAACCAGCTGGACAGGTAACGGTCAAACGAATCACAGCCCAAACACGGAAACAAAGATATCAGGACTTATCGTCAAGTGGTCTACCAGCAGTTATTCCCCAGACTTTGTCATATTGTTGGACAGAGCTCGCTGCAGGACTCTAAAGTGTTTCTCTGTAGACGTGACTGCAGGAAGGCCGTTTTAACCAAAGTCAAGCGTTATAAAATTGTAGCCCTACACCAGATTGAAAATTGAACCAGAATGCAAATAGATTTCCAAATGGATCATTGGAACAGAATGCAGATTTCCAGCTAAGGCTGAGAGAATAAGGAGGGCTAGCCAGGGAATAGGGACCATTCTTCCTCTTCTCCCACCACCCTGGGAAGAAGTATTGCTCTAAAACAGAAAACTACACAAGACCAAAAAAAAAATCCACAAACCAGCCAATTCATGGAATACCATATGCTTTATATCATTTGCGGCTCAGCTAGACATAACTCACTCGTGACTTTATCATTACTGACAAAGGGTCACAGTCTGAAGCATTTACTGTCTTTTTCCTTCACAGATGTTATACGTATTCAATATTTTCTTTCAATCATGATGGTAACCATTCTGCACGATAAAATTGTTTCCACTAATTGGTTAAATATATTATATATTACTTGTGTGTCTCGTTTAATTAGCGTAACAAGCTCTGAAAAATTAAAGCCAATGATAATTATTTCTTTGCAGAAGTCATCATAAAATCAGCATTTCCTTCTCCCACAAGTTTATTACCTTGGAGCAAAATGCCTTCCAAATGTGTTTTTCTACTTTCTCTCCCCAACAATTCTAATATTCAAAACTTCAGTTCCAATCCATCAATCACAAGCACTCCTTAAAAGCAGGGAAGCATTACTAGTTTAACTCATTCTGCACTACAAGATCAGAGGGCAAAGCACTGCTTTGGTAACCGCAGAGCTGAATGAGGACAAGCACATCATTGCGACCTTGTGAAGAATGTTTGACGCACAGTCGTGGAACTTTAGATCATGGAAACAAGCCCTTCGACCCACCTTGTTCATGCCAACTCGTATTGGGCTTGTCCCATTTGCCTGCATTTGGCCCAGAGCCCACTAAACCCTTCCTATCTATATCTGTCCAAATATCTTGTAAAAGTTGTAATGATATCATCTTCCATAGGTTAAGAAAAAAACTGCAGATGCTGGTACAAATCGAAGGTATTTATTCACAAAATGCTGGAGTAACTCAGCAGGTCAGGCAGCATCTCAGAAGAGAAGGAATGGTTGACGTTTCGGGTCGAGACCCTTCTTCAGACTGATCTTCCAAAGCTTCGTCTTGCAACCTATTCCAGATAAAGAATAACTCGTGGAAAAAGTTACCCTCGAGGTCTCACTTAATTATCTCTCCTCTGAACTTAAGCTTATGCCCACGAGTTTTAGAATCCTCTACAGACGAGCATTCACTTCATCCATGCCCCCCATGAACTTGCACACCTCAATAAAGTCACCCCCTCAGCCTCTTATGCTCCAAAGGAAAAGGTTCCAGACTATTCAACCTCTCCCCATAGCTGGCCACAAGCCCAGATAACACGCTAGTGAATCTCTTCTGCACCCTTTCCTATTTAATGGCACCCTTCTTCTAGCTGGGCAAATGGAACTGTACACATTACTCCAAATGTGATCTCACCAATGACTTGTACAACTGTACCTTCCCAATTGTTCTAGATCCTTTTATAAACTTAGATATCTTTCCTCCCTGTTCCCTGTACCAACAATGTTGGTGTAACCTGCAAATTTACAAATAATGTTAACTCCATTGACATCCAAATCATTACAATATACAGGAAACAGCAGCAGACCCAGCACTGAACCCCATGCAGCACTCCACTGGTCAAAGGGCTCCAATTAGAAAAACTACCTTTTGATGCCTTCTTCCAAGCCAATTTTGAATCCCATTGGCTAGCTCTCCCTCGATGTAATCTAATCTTTCATGAAACCCAACCATGTGGGATCCTGTCAATGGTCTTGCTAAAACACATATAGACATCATCCACTGCCCTTCCCATGTCAATACTCTTGCTGATCGCATCAAAACAAAAGCTCAGATTTGTGAGACACAATTTTCCACTCACAAAGCCATGCTGACTATCCCCAGTTTGAACCTATCCAAATCCTCATAGATCCCAGCTCGAAGGATTCCACCCAACACAGGTGTCAGGCTCACCGGCCCATAGTTCCCTGGCTGATCCTTGCCTCCCTTCTTAAGGAACAGTACAACATTTGCCACCCCCTACCTTTCCAGAGCTTCACTTGCAGCTAACATTGATGCAAATATCTCTACAAGAGCCTCCGCAATCCCCTCCCTAACTTCCCATAAGGTACAAGGATGCACTTGATCAGACCCAGAGGATTTATCCACCTTAATGCACTTTAAAACCACCAGAACCTCCTATTTTATAATTTGTGCGTGATCCAAGACATCACAACCCCTAGTCCTCAATTCCTTAGCTTCCATAATCTTAATTAAAAATGGATGAGAAGTATTCATTTAATATCTCTTTCATCTCTTGTGGTTCTACACGAAGACAGCCATGCTGATCTTTAAGGGGACCTATTGTTTCCCTAGCCATCCTTTGACTCTTAATATAGCTGTAGAATCTCTTGAGAGATTCCTCTATCTTGCCTGCCAGCTCAACCCTATTTAGTTTAAAGATACAGTGTGGAAACGGGCCCTTCGGCCCACCAAGTCTGCACCGACCGGCAATCACCCATACACTAATTCTATCCTATACACCTGGGACAATTTACAGAAGACAATTAACCTACAAACCTGCACATTTTTGGATTGTGGGAGGAAACCAGAGCACCTGGGGAAAACTCATGGGGTCACAGGGAGAACGTATGAACTTTGTACATACAGCACCCGTAGTCAGGATCGAACCCAGGACTCTGGCGCTGTAAGGTAGCAACTCTACCGATGCGCCACTGTGCAGCCCACTGTTCCTTTTTTGGCCTCATGACAGCGGTCTTAAAGTGTGCTCCTACACTTCTTATGCTCAGAGGGATTTACTTGATCTCGATTGCCTAAATCTGATGTATGCCCCTTTCTTTTTCATGACCAAAACTTCAACATCTCGTCAACAGGGAGTCCTTAAGGTAGAAGATGGTCTCAGTCTGAAGAAGGGTCTCAACCCAAAATGTCACCCATTTCTTCTATCCAGAGGCTGCCTGTTCTGCTGAGATACTCCAGCATTGTGTCTATCGAAGGAGACCTTAAACTTGATAACCTTGCCCTTCACTCAAACATGCTGTCCAGATACTCTCATTATCTCACTTTTGATAGCCTCAAGCATTTCAGTGGTCGCTTTACTTGCAAACAGATTCTCCCGATTGACTTCTGCAAGTTCCTACCAAATGCCTCCAAAAATCAGCCTTCTCCCAACTTAGTACCTTAACAATGCCTCCAAAAATCAGCCTTCCCCAGAACTAATTATCCTGCAAGCACCAATGCTTCTTGATGAACCCGAGTTATTAAAGTACTTCAGAAGTCCTTCAACAACAAAAAAGTATCAACTCAAGAGGCAGTCATGAAAAACACCAATGAATACAAAAAAAAAAAATCACAAGATGCTTGGAATATAAATGCCAGGCAGTTACAATGAATTTATATTATTAAAGCCAATAAAAGTTAACAGTTTGCGTAGTTTAGGCTTTATGCTTTTGTAAGGCCAATGTCATTTCAATGTGGTGCAGCACAGATTAACAAAAGGAAATATAAAGACAAGTTAAAAAAGGAATGATTTACTGTTTGTGGCAGAATTCAACTGACATGGCTAAATATTGTGTAATGAGGCAGGATAGAATTATACCACACAAAAACAGGTCCTTGGGCCCAAATCGTTCATGCCAATCAAGATACCCTTTCTGCGCTAGTCCCATTTCCTTGCATGTGGTCCATATCCCTCTAACCCTTTCCTATCCATGTACCTCTCCAAATGTCTTGTAAATGTTGTTATTCTACCTGACCCAACGACCTCCACTGGCAGCTCATTCCATATACCCACTACTGTCCATGTGAAAAAGCTACCTCTCAGGTTCCTATTAAATCCTTCCCATCTCACCTTAAACCTATGTCCTCTGGTTTTTGATTCCCCTCCTCTGGGTAAAAGACTGTGCATACACCCTAACAATTCTCCTCACGATTTTGTAGACCTCTAAGATCACTTCTCACCCTCCTGTGCTCCAAGGAATGAAGTCCCAGCCTGCCTAACCTTTCCCTTTAGCTCAGGCCCTGAAGTTCTGGCAACATCCTCGATACGTGGAAGAAAATTGAAGGATCGAGAATGAATTGTCTTACAATCCAGATCAAAAGCAAGAAATTTAGGAAAGAGCTAGAGGAAACTTTCCATAATAATTTGGAAGCCTGTGCAAATCTCTTTCAACGTTATTGCACTCTGTTTAGACTTTAGAGATACCGTGAGGAAACAGGCCCTTCAGCCCATTGAGTCCACGCCGACCACAGATCACCCCGTACACTAGCACTATCCTACACACTACGGACAATTTATAATTTTACCAAAGCCTATTAACCTACAAACCTGTGCGTCTTTGGAGTGTGGAAGGAAACCGGAGCACCCGGAGAAAAACCACACGGTCACAGGGAGAACGTACAAATTCCATACAGACAGCATCCGCAGTCAGAATTGAACTCTGGTCTCTGGTGCTGTAAGGCAGCAACTCTACCGCTGTGCCACACCATTGTATCCTGCTGCAATGGTATATTATTAACACGTGTACTAAGATACAGAAAGGCTTTGTTTTGCAAGCTATCCAGGCAGATCATACCACGCATAAATACATCAGGTATTGTAAAGGAGGAAAAATTATGCCGATTGAAAAATATAGTGTTACAGCGACAGAATGCGCAGATAGAAACAGTGCAAGGGCAACAGTGGCATGGATCGGGAGTTCAGGAATTGATCTTTGGTGGTCCATTCAAATGTCGTATAACAGCAGGGAAGACACTGTTCTTGAATCCAGTTGTAAATGCTTTCAAGCATTTCTTATCGCCGAGCCCAACAAGTTGCCAAATGAAACGAATCTCCTCTGCCTGCACGTGATCCATATTCTTCCATTCCCTGCATATCCATTGGAATATCTAAAAGGGTTTAGCATGGCATTATCATATCCACTTCCACCACCACCTCTGGCAACACACTCCAGGGACAGATCACTGTGTAAAAGAAAAACTTGCCCCACACATCTACTTTAAACTTTGGCCTTCTTACCTTAAAACACTGCCCTCTGGTCCTTGCTATTTCCGCCCTGGGAATTAAAGCTATGAAACTAATGTACATTTGCAATTTTTTTACTCAATTTTTGAATTTTGAACCTTTAATGACTTATCAAGGATACCAAGACTGAAGAAAAAGTTACAAGGATTTGAAATACATATCTCATGGCATCACTGTTTGTCTGTTGCATGGGCTAACTGAGTCTTCAAATATTTATTTCAAAAGGCTTCTTTGAGGAGTATAAAGGAATAGTTAAGTCAAGTCAAGTCAAGTCAAGTCAAATTTATTTGATTACTCTAATAGAATCAGGTCTTTTTAATGCTAGATTTTCAGAAACCAACAAATTGAGGAAATTTTGATTATTTTACAGTCACAACATTAAAACACATAGTTATTACGTCTGCAAAGCAAAACAATATTATGGCTCCTTTCTAAGATTAGCATGGTACAACTGAACGCTGCATTTGGATCACAACCTGTGGGGAAATACATTGCTAAAAATGAAGTATCATGTCGTGGGATGCCGAGAAGTCATTAAATCAAGAGAAAACTAAGAGAAGCAGTATTGGGAGGAGTGCAAATATGTTAAACTCCATCCAATCTAGCAAAGAAAGTGGATTCTGAAAATTACTTCTTAGCCTGCCCTCGAGAATTGAGTAAGATTCACTGCCACTTTGATTCCATTGGTGCCAAGGCAAGGAACTGCAGACATTTTCCATTGATGGGGCAGATGACACATGACAAGACATTGTCAGCTAGCGTGCCCCTTCTACCCTTTATGCCTGGCTCCCATCTGCATAAGTTCATTAGTTCTAGAGGCAGAACTAGGCCATTCAGCCCATCAAGTCTACTCTACCATTCAATCATGGCTAATCTATCTTTCAACCCTATTCCCCTGCCTTCTCCCCATAACCGTTGACACCCTTACTAAACAAGAATCTGTCAATCTCCGCCTTAAAAATATCCATTGACTTGGCCTCCACAGCTGTCTGTGGCAATGAATTCCATAGTTTAATTACCTCCGATTCAAGAAACTCACTCGGTCCACCTAGACCTTCGTGATTTCCCGATTGCAGGATACTTCAACTCCCCCTCCCATTCCCACACTGACCTTTCTATCCTGGGCTTCCTCCACTGTCAGAGCGAGGCCCAATGCAAATTGGAGGAACAGCACCTCATATTTCGCTTGGGCAGTTTACAACCCAGCAGTATGAATATTGACTTCTTTAACTTCAAGTAACCCTTGCTTTCCCCTCTCTCCATGCCTCCCCATCATAGTTCTCCGACTACTTTTACTGTCCTGATTAAATGTTACTAATTGTATGCCTCGTTGTCACCATTGTACTCCTAAATGTTACTAATTGTATGCCTCAGCTAACAATGATCCATTTTGCATTTTCCTTGATCTTTGTCCCATTTGAGTTCTCGTTTTCACATCTTACCCTTCCATATCTCCGTCTCCCTCTCACCTGACCCTCAATTTGAAGGGTCTCGACCCAAACGTCACCCATTCCTGCTATCCAGAGATGCTGCCTGCCCCGCTGAGTTACTCCAGCATCTTCAAACAATTCCTCCTCATCTCCTTTGTAAAGGTAATTTGAGGGAGAACATGGATGTACAATGAGACACTAGACAACAGAATCTTTCTAAATTCCAGTATATACAAGCCTAGTCGCTCCAGTGTTTCAACATATGACAGTCCCGCTATTCCGGGAATTAACCAAGTAAACCTACACTGCACACCCTCAATAGCAAGAATATCCTTCCTCAAATTTGGAGACCAAAACTGCACAGAGATACGGTCTCACTAGGGCCCGAAACAACTGTAGAAGGACCTCTTTGCTCCTATACTCAAATCCTCTTGTTATGAAGGCCAACATTCCATTGGCTTTCTTCACTGCCTGCTCTACCTGCATGCTTCCTTTCAGTGACTGATGCACGAGGACACCCAGATCTCGTTGTACGTCCCTTTTCCTAACTTGACACCATTCAGATCATAATCTGCCTTCTTATTCTTACCACCAAAGTGGAAAATCTCACACTTATCCACATTAAATTGCATCTGCCATGCATCCGCCCACTCACACAACCTGTCCAAGTCACCCTGCAACCTCATAGCATCTTCCTCACAGCTCACACTACCACCCAGCTTTGTATCATCTGCAAATTTGCTAATGGTACTTTTAATCCCTTCATCCAAGTCATTAATGTATATTGTAAATAGCTGCGGTCCCAGCACCGAGCCTTGTGGTACCCCACTCGTCACTGCCTGCCATTCTGAAAGGGACCCATTTATCCCCACTCTTTGCTTTCTGTCTGTCAACCAATTTTCTATCCATGCCAGTACCCTACCCCCAATACCATGTGCCCTAATTTTGCCCACTAATCTCCTATGTGGGACCTTGTCGAAGGCTTTCTGAAAGTCGAGGTACACCACATCCCCTGTCAATTTTCCTAGTTACATCCTCAAAAAATTCCAGAAGATTAGTCAAGCATGATTTCCCCTTCGTAAATCCATGCTGACTCAGAACGATCCTGTTATTGCTATCTAAAATGCTCCGCAATTTCGTCTTTTATAATTGACTCCAGCATCTTCCCCACCACTGATGTCAGACTAACTGGTCCATAATTTCCCGTTTTCTCTCTCCCTCCTTTCTTAAAAAGTGGGATAACATTAGCTACCCTACAATCCACAGGAACTGATCCTGAATCTATAGAACATTGGAAAATGATCACCAATGCATCCACAAATTCTGGAGCCACCTCAAGTACCCTGGGATGCAGACCATCAGGCCCTGGGGATTTATCAGCCTTCAGTCCCATCAGTCTACCCAACACCATTTCCTGCCTAATGTAAATCTCCTTCAGTTCCTCTGTCACCCTAGGATCTCTGGCAACTAGAACATCTGGGAGATTGTTTGTATCTTCCTTAGTGAAGACAGATCCAAAGTACCGGTTCAACTCGTCTGCCATTTCCTTGTTCCCCATAATAAATTCCCCTGCTTCTGACTTCAAGGGACCCACATTTGCTTTGACTATTTTTTTCCTCTTCACATACCTAAAAAAGCTTTTACTATCCTCCTTTATATTATTGACTAGCTTACTCTCGT
The DNA here is from genome assembly GCF_053455715.1 of Rhinoraja longicauda. Classification (NCBI taxonomy): domain Eukaryota; kingdom Metazoa; phylum Chordata; class Chondrichthyes; order Rajiformes; family Arhynchobatidae; genus Rhinoraja; species Rhinoraja longicauda. Next base: position 105,449,618 of record NC_135953.1, read on the forward strand.
ACCTCATCTTTTCTCCCCGTATTGCCTTTTTAGTTATCTTCTGTTGCTCGTTAAAAGATTCCCAATCCTCTGGCTTCCCACACTTCTTTGCTATGATATACTTTTCTTTTCTTTTTATGCTGTCCTTGACTGCCCTTGTCAGCCACGGTTGCCTCTTACTCCCCTTAGAATCTTTCCTCCTCTTTTGGATAAATTGATCCTGCAACTTCTGCATTGTTCCCAGGAATACCTGCCATTGCTGTTCCACCGTCTTCCCTGCTAGGGCCTCCTTCCAGTCAAATCTGGCCAGCTCCTGCCTCTGTAATCCCCTTTGCTAAACTGTAATACTGACACTTCCGATTTTCCCTTCTCCCTCTCAATTTGTAGAGTAAAACTTATCATATTGTGATCACTGCATCCTAATGGCTCTTTTACCTCAAGTCCCCTTATCAGATCCATTACACAACACTAAATCCAGAATTGCCTTCTCCCTGGTAGGCTCCAGTACAAGCTGTTCTAAGAATCCATCTCGGAGGCACACCACAAACTATCTTTCCTGGGGTCCATTACCAACCTGATTTTCCCAGTCTACCTGCATGTTGCAATCTCCCATAACCACCATAGCATTACATTTGCAACATGCCAATTTTAGTTCTTGATTCAACTTGCACCCTATGTCGAGGCTACTGTTTGGGGGCCTGTAGATAACTCCCATTAGGGTCTTTCTACCCTTACAATTCCTCATTTCTATCCATACTGATTCTACATCTCCTGATTCTATGTCACCCCTTGCAAGGAAGTGAATATCATTCCTTACCAACAGAGCGACCCCACCCCCTCTGCCCACCTGTCTGTCTTTTCTATACGTTGTGTATCCCTGAATATTCAGTTCCCAGTCCTGGTCCTCTTGTAGCCATGTCTCTGGATTCCCTCAACATCATACTTGCCAATGTCTAACTGAGCCTCAAGCTCATATTTCGCGCATTTAAATACAACACTTTAACTTCGGTATTCACCTCCCCTCTCACACCGGTCACAATTGACCCTGTCCTTACTCTCTTATCCCATCTAGAACTTCCCTTCCCATTCATTCGAGAGTCCTTTGCAATTTCTCCTGTATTCGCTTCCCCTTTAACTCCATCTTCATATTCCCAATTTGTCAACCCCTCCCCCCCACTACTTAGTTTAAAGCCACACGTGTAGCACTAGCAAACCTGCCTGCCAGAATGTTGGTCCCCCTGCTGTTAAGGTGTAACCCTTCCCTTTTGTACAGGTCACCCCTACCTCAGCAGAGATCCCAGTGGTCTAGAAATCTAAATCCCTGCACCAGCCACTCAGCCATACATTCATATCCCCGATCTCTCGGTTCCTGCCCTCACCAGCACGAGGTACAGGTAACAGTCCAGAGATAACCACCCTCGACGTCCTACTTCTCAGTCTTCTTCCTAACTCTCTAAACTCATGTTGCTGTATCCCCTTTCGCTACCTCCCAACGTCGTTCGTGCCCACGTGCACAATTACTTCCAGTTGATCGCCTTCCCTCGCTAGGATGTTCTGAAACTGGTCAGTGATGTCTTGAACCCTGGCACCAGGGAGGCAACAGACCATCCTCAAGTCCCGCCTGCCGCCACAGAATCTACTGTTCGTACCTCGTACAATGGAGTCACCCACTATTATGGCTCTTCCTGACTTCGGTCTCCCCGGTCGAGTCTCCTTGCCTGGATTAGAGCCGCCAACCTGTCTGCCGCTCGGACTGGAAGCGTCTTCTGCCCCGACAGCTCCTAAGAGGGTGTACCTGTTTGCAATAGGCACAGCCACTCTTGGAGTCCACGTTCACTCCCTTTGAAACGGTCTCCCACCTTCGGTCGACCTGGACCCTTGGCGTGACAGCCTCACAGTAGGTCCTGTCCAGGAAACTTTCGCTTTCCCGGATGGTCCTGAGGTCATCCAGCTGCTTTTCCAATTCCACCACACGTCCATTCAGGAGCTGCACCTGGACACAGTTCTTGCAGGTTCTTGTAGCTCCCAGAAGCTCCAGCGGTGTCCCTACCTTCCCACATCCTGTAGGAAACACACTGCACCAACTTGTCCGTCATTACTTTATTGTCAAAAAACAAATCAGGCTTAAAAACAAGTGTAGACTCGCAGCCAAAGACTCGCACTTTTCCCACAGAAAACTTCCCTCAACAGAGCTGTACCCAAACAGGGCCACACCCCTTGTGTAAGCCTTGTTTATATCAGTCACTAAATTGCCTAATTGGCCAATTTACCAAACTTCTGATTTAATTGATCGTCCACTGATTACCTGCTAGCGTCCTTTTGGCGCTCTTTTTAAATGGACTTTAACCTGCAATTAACACTTACTTTCTCTCAGCCAACGGTCTTCTTTGCTGCTGCACTCCCGACCTTTACTGACTGACTGCCAGCGTCCTTTTGGCGCTCTTTTTAAACGGACTTTAACCTGCAATTTACACTTACTTTCTCTCAGCCAACGGTCTTCTTTGCGGCTGCACTCCCAACCTTCCACATCCACCAGAAGCTGGTTTGTTATTTTAGTAATGCACAGAGCCATTGCTACCAGATAGGGCATATCACATTACCCATACAACCGTATCAATGTAATACAAATCCAATTAGACTTGCTTTCATTGTAGTATTGATGATGAGAGATGATCATCAGACCCAGCTTGTGGAAACGAGTGGTAATGCTAAGGCCCTATAAGTGTCTGATGATGGATGCTCTGCTTCAAGGGTCAGCATCATTACAAACAAGTTCTTGCCCTTCAGTTAAGCCATCACCATTGAGCCCTGCATTATTTGTTATTTCAATCAGACGTTTGTATTCTCTCGGGTCTGAAAAAGAGTTAAAACGTCACAAAACAAAGGTAAACTTTAGGAAAAACTGAGCTGATTATTTAATTTAAAAATGGAGAAGGATGTTCAAGATGGTAACACAGCAGTAGAGTTGCTGCCTTACGGTGCCAGAAACTTGGGTTTAAACCCAATTACGTGTGCAGTCTGTAGAGAGTTTCGACGTTCTCCCTGTGACGTTCCAAAGACATGCAGGTTTGTAGGTGAATTGGCTTCTGTAAATTGTCCATGGTGTGTAGAATAGAACTAGTGTACATGTGATAGATGGTCAGCGCATTCTCGGTGGGCCAATAGACCAGTTTCTACACTATATCTCTAAACTGAGCTAAAACTATGGGGGGGGGTTTCTTTTTATATAGATGTACATCCAATTTCAAATAATTAACATCTCAAATGCAGAATCTGCAACCTTTTCTCCAAATGTCATCAATTCATACATTTCTAAATAATAAGACATTTCAAAAAGAATCAAGTAATGACATTCTGCGCTTGTTCACAGTTCTCATGCTGCATAGTGAGCTATGATACCGCCCACTTGTCTGTCACATGGTTCCCACTTCAAGGCCCACTCTGGAGACTTGAGAGCAAATATCTCAGTTGATGCTTCATTGCTGTTGACCTGCAGTGCTGTTGATAAGAAGTGCCAGCCTTGTGAATGTAACATTAAACCAAAGCTCTCCTGCATAAGATTCCATGACACCACCTCAATGAAAAGCAGATAATTATCCCCAGTGAATTCTGGCCTACATTTATCATGCAAACAACATCACTGGCTCTAGTGTCCTAACCTATTTCCAAACTCACTGGAAATGGATTATCTGGTGTTTCAGCACTTTATTTGTAGAAATTAATGTTCACAAAAATTGTCTAATGCAAGATTCTAAGTGATTACAACTTTAAAAAATACTTATGTAATAAAAAGGAACTGCTGGTTCACACCGAAAGGTAGACACAAAATGCTAGAGTAACTCAGCGGGTCAGGCAGCACATTTGGAGAAATGGATAGGTGACGTTTTGGATTGGGATCCTTCTTCAGACTCAAACCTGTCTAAAGAAGGGTCCTAACCCAAAATGCCACCTATCCATTTTCTCCAGAGGTATTACCTGGCCCGCTGGTTTACCCCAGCAATGTGTGTCCATCTTTAAAAAAGTACTTCACAAACTGAAAGGGGTGTGAAATGTGCTGCATAACTGGAAGGATTTCTCTCTATCAACAGAAGCCCCCTGATTTACAGGATGGTTTCAATGGTGCTTTCCAGTGGTTATTCTATAACCCGCCATCCAGTTTTGGTCCAACAGGTGTTTGAGGCATCCACGTTCATGTGTCTCAAAGATTGGAGTGGACCCCCCTTTAAAAAACAACAATCACCACTTTTGACAACAGCAGGAGGAATTGGAGAGAGGGATAGAGGTTACTACGGAATCAGTATATTTTCAATCAGGGTTGAGCGATTGTAAAAAACAGACACAATGCTAATCCAGTGAGGGCAGAAGTTAGCATTCTTAAAATACCATTCACATCTTCAGGATGTTTCCCGAGTCATAATTCATAATTAGTGCCTCTGAAATGCAGCCACTGTGGTAAGATGCAGAAACAAGATGATCCACCCACGCACAGCAATATCCCATCGATGCAAGGGCAACACTCCAGTTTTCACAAGGTTGGTTGAGGGATGCATGTTGTCCAGGAACCTCTCGTGCATCTGTCTACTCTTAGTGTGTGATATATGTTCAGCCACCCAGAGTAGCAAATGTATTTGCACCCCAACCTCAGGGATGGAGCCAGTAGAACTCCTGCTAAAATCCTGGGGGTTGTAGAGAGAAATACCAATCACCATGAAATGTGGTCACCCAGCTTCCATCAGGATACGGTGGAGCTATTTGGCAATACTTCAGCTGACCTAGTCGACAAAAATATCGTCAACCACAATATTAGCTCGTGTCCAATTCACACTATTTCCAGAGCCCAGCTGAAGCTCAAAGAACAGCAAGATCTAAGGGTTTGCCCTAAATGCGAGACAAATTGGTCAGTCCTAGTTTGGTAGTGATGACCAGTTAGCATCAATAGGCTCTCAGCCTCAGAACTGCTGGGGCTGGGCAAGGGCTCCATGTTTAACGACAGACCCATGTAACATTGCATTAAAAAACATCTCCATATTTTGTACAGCTGTACGCAAATCCACTTGCCCCGTGACCAATCAAAACTTAATAGGATGTTGCCTCCAAACAGCAGCTGCACTCAGGAAGTTCCTGATAATTAACTGGCAGTGAGACTAAACTCAGTAATTAGAAGAATTACATTTATAGTTAGAATCTGATTACATGCCAGTATAGTGATCCAACCAATTGCCTTGTACGTTCCATATTCCCAGATGTGAAGCTTTGCTGTTCCCACATTCTGCAGCTTTCATGGAGTAAAACCCAAGTGTTCAGACCATGAATCTGTTCCATTTCGTTTGAATTGGTCACACACTCTTGCAGCAGCATGGGAAAGCTCCAGCACAACAATCCAATTTTCACCCAGATGAGTTCCTTATTCTGTGGCCGATTTTTATTTTCTCACGCCCATCAAGTGCCGTAAGAGAGTCAGGAGGTAGGACTAGTCCAGGGAACCTCATGGAAACATTACATTAACGAGAAATTTAAATGGTTCCTTTCACAGAATACTGATAACACCAATTTGTTCACACAAGTCTTCAACATCAGCACTCCCACCCGATACCTTTAAAGTTACAAGCAGAAATTGAGATGCACTTAACACTGCTATTTGCAGAGCACACCAAGGCAAAGAGCTGAAAGCCATCTTGTTAGGGCGCTAAATTATTTCATTTTGCATGTGGGAAGACAACAACTGCAGAACATAGATTGAAATACAGAGCACAGAAACAGGCCATTCAGCCCACCGGGTCCATGCCAACCATCAATCACCCATGCACACTACCTCTGTAATCCCACTTTTCGCATCCACTTCCTGCACATTGGGAGCAATTTACAGAAGCCAATTAACTAGAAACCCACACATCATCGTGAAAAGGCAGGAAAACGGAGGAAACCCACGCAATCACAGGGAGTACATGCAAACTCCACACAGACAGCACCTGAGGTCAGGATTGAATCCAGGTCTCTGGCACAGTGAGGTGGCAGCTCTACCAGCTGCACCACCCTTTCACAGCTCATGCTACCAATATGTAACTCAGAGGCAATAGTAAAGCTTATGGAACATACATGTGATAAAACTAGGAAATTATAAACAGATAAACACAATAAGCATTGAAATACATCTTGAATAGAGCATGTGTCAGACCTTACAGTAACTGGCTTTATATTTGGTCAACACAAAAATAGGCACTTTGGCCCACTATGAGCGTGCCAACTATTAAACATCTATTTGCACTAATCCTATTTTTATTCTCCCCCCATTCTCATCAACTCCCACTAGAGTTGACTACTCACCTGCACGAGATGCAATTTGCATGGTCGGACAATTAACCTACTAACCCGCATGTCTTTGGGATGTGGCAGAATTTATGGTGAAGAGATGTGCAGTTGGGAAAAGAGGCTCCAAACGTATACCTGTAATGAATGATGGAATCCATCTGAACAAGGGTCTCAACCCGAGACGTTACCCATTTCTTCTCTCCAGAGATGCTGCCTGGCCCACTGAGTTGCTCCAGCGTTTTACTTCTTATCTTCGCTGGAATAAGGAACTAATTTGGCCGTGGTTTTGCACTGTTGCCCAAGAGGAAACAAACACCATTTGGCATGTTTACTTCATGAAACAGACAGCAAGATTAAGACTTCTACACACATCACCAGAAATCCCACGTTTGCTGTCAATGGTTCGCTGCTCCTCCACACACTGTATATCTTGAAAGACACATGTGCCATGTGTGTCTAGACTCTGCAACGCCCGCCACATCCTCTATTCAAGATATTTACTTCCATAGTTATCAGCTGTGCTCATCCGTTTGGGGTCTTTCTAGTTACAGTCCACTTGCAAGTTCTATGAACTTTAACCAAGATGCAGAGTTGTATAATTTTTCCTGTTTTTCAAACAAGTACTATGAATAGCAGGTAATACTTGAAGGATGAAAACAAAGTTTGTAGCCTTCTCTGGAGTGCTGAAACAAACTTTCGCTAAAGTCATAAACACATGAAAACAGTAACTTTTGACACATTTTAAATGACTATTAAACACAAATTACACAGGCAACTAATTTAAATTGAACACTAGAATATAAACTGGACTTAAAAGGTCAAACCTCTTGCTGAGAAATTACATTAATATAAACATTTACAATCTACCAGATTTCTCAGTGTTAGCTTTGATTCACAAAATTTAACATGGATCAATACCCTGTGAACTACTGTACTACAATATTGAAATTGTACATCATCTCCAAAGTGGTGGTTGTAGTTAATTCTCCTTCTCCCCTCCCTCCCCCCAAAGTACTCTAAACCCAAGCTGCTCAAAGACCGTTCCTCATTACAGGCACCTCACCTTGATCTGCATTTCCAACTCTCCTGCTGCGGCGCTCCTTAAAATCTCCTTTCTATTCATGGTGGCCTTTCCAAATGGTTCCATTTCTGCCCAAGTACCTCAATGCACTTATACTTGTATAACTTACTGACCTCTAGCAAAGTTGACACACAAACTACTCTGGCTGATAGATGTATTAAAATAGAGTCGATCCTGTGAATCCCCATATATAGACAATAGACAATAGGTGCAGGAGGAGGCCATTCGGCCCTTCGAGCCAGCACCGCCATTCAATGTGATCATGGCTGATCATTCTCAATCAGTACCCCGTTCCTGCCTTCTCCCCATACCCCCTAACTCCGCTATCCTTAAGAGCTCTATCCAGCTCTCTCTTGAATGCTTTCAAAGAATTGGCCTCCACTGCCTTCTGAGGCAGAGAATTCCACAGATTCACAACTCTGACTGACAACACTAATATTGGAAAAAGGTATATTCTTCAATAACCATAATAGGGTTGACAGTTAGAATCTCTTTCCTAGGATGGAAAAATCAAATACTAGAGGGCATAGCTTTAAGGTGAGAGGAGCAAAATGTTTGAGAGATGTGTGGAGCAAGTTTTCTTTTAAAAACACACAGAGGGTGGTGAATGAATGGAACGTGCAACCAAGGATGGTGGTGGAAGCAGATACTTCAATGACATTTGAAAGTCTTTTGGGCAGGCATATGGATACGTCCAAAGACGTACAGGTATGTAGGTTAATTGGCTGGGTAAATGTAAAAATTGTCCCTAGTGGGTGTAGGATAGTGTTAAATGTACGGGGATCGCTGGGTGGGCCGAAAAGGCCTGTTTCCGGCTGTATATATATGATATGATATGATATGTTGGGAATGGAGGAATACTGGTTATATGTGCAGGTAGATAAGTGATGGTCTTGGTATCATGTTCAATGCAGATATTGTGGATCAAAGGACCTGTTCTTGTGCTGCACTGTTCTATGTTCTATTCCCAACTTGTACATCAGCCTCGCATCCAGACGTATCACTTTTCTGTGTATAATTTTGCTCCATGTTACTGGATCTTCCAGTAATCTCTTGCGCACACAATCATTGCGTGCAGTGACTGATGAGTTTCCTCCTCTCCAGCGAACATTGCAATTGTTTGTTTCACTCATTTAACGGCCCAAGTCATGCTCTCTTCTTCAGATGTATTCTTCTCAGCCCTCATCTGTAACATACACTGCAACCACCAAGCTTATCACTGTGCAAATAAATTTGATATCAGTGTTAGTCATATGCTTATTTTAGAGTTCAGCTTTAGTTTCTTTAGCACATGCAGGAAGTATATGACTTTAAAACATTGTCATTGTCTCAGTGTTTTGGCAGTGTGTAGCTGAGTCGCAAAGTCAATAAAGTTAAGAATATTATGTTACCCTATCATGGGCAGTGGGCATTGAGGCAATAAAACTGGATTGGACCATTTGGCCATTAAATTACTGGCCAAGTATTGATAAGCTGCCTTTTTGTTTGTCAAGTTAAGTTGAGTTTATTTAGTCATATGCACAGTACAGCAAGGTACAACCACAATGAAAACATTGTTGACAGCAGCATCACAGAGGGATAGAGGCCAAACGTGGGCAGGTGGGACTAGTGTAGTTGGGACATCTTGCTCAGCATGGGCAAGCTGGGCCAGAGGCTGTTTCTGTGCTGTTTGACTCCATGACACACGCACATGGAATCGGAATGCTAGACATGAATTAGAAACAAATTTAAAAAAGATTGTGCAACACAAAACATCAGTGAAACATTACACAACTTGAAAACAAGTTCATGCTAGTGCAAAAGGTAATCTACAATGTTACATTGCTAAGGTGGGATTAGGGTTGAGCAGGTCCATTCAAGGCCCTGATAGTTGTGGGAAAGTAGCCATTCCTGAACCTGGTGGTGTAGGACTTCAGGCTACTGGGCATGGATGTAACTGGTGGGTTACAGGTTCCATATCTCCCTGTCAAAACCATGCATGAAATTGGATTTAGAGAACAGAGTTGGTTGGCACAGTGATTAGGGTGGCACTGTGGCGCAGCAGTAAAGCTACTGCTTTATAACACCAGAGACCCGGGTTTGATCCTGACTGCGGGTGCCCTCTGTGTGGAGTTTGTTTGTTCTCCCCATGACCACGTGGGTTTTCTCCGGGTGCTCCAGTTTTCTCCCGCAATCCAAAGCCATACAGGTTTGTAGGTTAATCGGTTTCTGTAAATTGTCCCTTGTGTAGGATAGTGTTCTTGTATGGAAACGCTGGTCGGAACGGACTTGGTGGGCTGAAGGGCCTATTTCCACGTGATATCTCTAAACAAAACTAAGACTGTGAATTTCTAAGTTGCTTTGACTGCAAAGCACCATGAACAGGATTTGATAATGTCAAGGCTATTTAATTACAAATAATTGTTCAACAACCTTGCTCACTCTGACCTGCATGTACAGCTGCTTGGATTAGAACAAAATTGGAACAGAAATAGGCCACTCGTCCCATCAAGCCTGTCCTGCTATTCAATATGATCCTGCCCCAGCAATCATCTCCTATTCTGTGCCAGTTCCCCGTAGCCCTCAATTGCCTCACCTTTCAAACAACATTATCTACTTCTTTAAATACACCCAAAGATCTAGCTTCAACAACACTCTGGGGCAGAGAACTCTGGAGATTCATCATGCTCTGCTGGGAAGTAGCCCCAATCATCTCAGTTTTAATTGGATCACCCCCTAACCTCGCAGCTCTATCCCGTCACTCAAGATTCTCCTACAAATAACTAGCGACATTCTGGGTTGGGACCCACCTTCAGTCTCAACGAAGTGTCCCAACCAGAAACGTCACCCATCCATTCCTTCTGCAGGTGCTGCCTGAACTGTTGAGTTCTTCCAGCACTTTGTGCTTTGCTCAACATTCCAGCATCTAATTTCTCGAGTCTCCAAAGTGCATTGCCCACAACTCCATATGGACCTGGAGTAGCAGATGCATCAGACCAGGCCAGTACAGCAGATTTCCTTCCGCAAGTGAACCAGATTTTATATTCATATCTGCAGCAATTTCGCAGCTTCATAGAGACAATTACTTATACCAGCTTTCTTCTTCCAGAAGTATATAATTAACCAAATGTACATTTCCCCACTGTAATGCAGGGATTGGGAAATACTATCTATAGATTATCAATACAAGCCTGTCATAGTTGGTCAATGATGTGGTGGTAAATGGAGTCAATGTCTGAAAGCCCACAGCGCAGTTGCTTTCAACCCACGTGAAGGTCAATACTTAGGCAAAGGGTAAAGTGGAATACCATTTGTTTCTGTTTTCTCTCTTCTAAAATTAGGAAAAATCCAAATTAACCCTGTCAATCAGAACTTCCAAGCTGGTTTACTAATATTCTGACATCAGTGGTGGGGAAGATGCTGGAGTCAATTATAAAAGAAGAAATTGCAGAACATTTGGATAGCGGTAACAGGATCGTTCCGAGTCAGCATGGATTTACGAAGGGGAAATCATGCTCGACTAATCTTCTGGAATTTTTTGAGGATGTAACTAGGAAAATGGACAAGGGAGAGCCAGTGGGTGTAGTGTACCTGGACTTTCAGAAAGCCTTCGATAAGGTCCCACACAGGAGATTAGTGGGCAAAATTAGAGCACATGGTATTGGGGGTAGGGTACTAACATGGATAGAAAATTGGTTGGCAGACAGGAAACAAAGAGTAGGAATAAATGAGTCCCTTTCAGAATGGTAGGCAGTGACTATTGGGGCAGTGACTAGTGCTTCGTGCTGGAACCGCAGCTATTTACAATATACATTCATTAATTGCGATGAAGGGATTAAAAGTAACATTAGCAAATTTGCAGATGACACAAAGCTGGGTGGTAGTGTGAACTGTGAGGAGGATGCTATGAGGATGCAGGGTGACTTGGACAGGCTGTGTGAGTGGGCAGATGCAGTTTAATTTGGATAAATGAGGTTATCCAGTTTGGTGGCAGAAACAGGAAGGCAGATTATTATCTGAATGGTGTCAAGTTAGGAAAATGGGAAGTACAATGAGATCTGAGTGTCCTAGTTCATCAGTCACTGAAAGTAAGCATGCAGGTACAGCAGGCAGTGAAGAAAGCTAATAGAATGTTGGCCTTCATAACAAGGAGTTGAGTATAGGAGCAAAGAGGTCCTTCTGCAGTTGTACAGGGCCCTAGTGAGCCCACACTTGGAGTAATGTGTGCAGTTTTGGTCTCCAAATTTGAGGAAGGACATGCTTACTGTTGAGGGAGTGCAGCGTGGGTTCACGAGGTTAATTCCCAGAATGGCGGAATGTCATATGTTGAAAGAATGGAGCGACTGGGCTTGTATACTCAGGAATTTAGAAGGATGAGAGGGGATCTTATTGAAACATACAAGATTATTAAGGGATTGGACACACTGGAGGCAGGGAACATGTTCCCGATGTTGGGGGAGTCCCGAACCAGGGGCCACAGTTTAAGAATAAGGGGTAGGCCATTTAGAACGGAGATGAGGAAAAACTTGTTCACTCAGAAAGTTGTGAAGCTGTGGAACTCTCTGCCTCAGAAGGCAGTGGAGGCCAATTCCCTGGATGCTTTCAAGAGAGAGTTAGATAGAGCTCTTAACGATAGCGCAGTCAAGGGATATGGGGAGAAGGTAGGAACGGGGTACTGATTGTGGATGATCAGCCATGATCACAGTGAATGGCAGTGCTGGCTCGAAGGGCCAAATGGCCTACTCCTGCACCTATTGTCAATTGATTTTGTTTTTAAATGAGCGCTCTTCTTGTGGCCAGACATCTGTTAATGATTCTCCCCCCCTTGTGGAGAAAATGTGAGTGTGTAGCTCAGAGCAGAAAGCTAAGGTTCAACAACTCCCTAGGATTCAATTCTGAGTGAGACTACTGGTGTTACACCACTGAGATTCTTTAAGAAACTGCAATCCGTAGCAAAGGCGATTTCAAATATTACGCCTAGTTTAATGATTGGATCAAGAACACCAAAGGTACAGTGGGGCAGCTGGCAGAGTTGCTGCCTCACAGCACCAGAGACCCGGGTTCGATCCTGACCTCTGGTACTATCTGTGAGAAGTTTGCATGTTCTCCCTGTGACTGTGTGGGTTTCCTCCAGGTGTCCTTCCGCATCCCAAAGACGTGGGGGTTTGTAGGGTAATTGTCCTCTGTAAATTGCCCCTTGTGTGTAGGGAGAGGATAAGAAAGTGGGATAACAGAGCTAGTGTGAATGGGTGATCAATGATCAGCGTGGACCTGGTCGGCTGAAATGCCCACAACTATGCTGTCTCTTTCAAGCAATCAAAAAGTACAATTCCCTGTAGTGGCACGGATGGCATGAGCAATAAAAGAACTAAGGGTGTGCTGAACTGTCAGCAGTGTTTCGACTCAAAGGAGGGCAATTAACACAAGGTCCAATCTCCATCCCTTCAGTCATGTAAGCATAGGAACCTGAAATAACTATCCTGCTTTTCCTAAGCAGCAAATTACTTATTCACTCATTGCTGTTTATCCTTCTTCTGCAAAAACAAAATGGCTGGTAATTTTCCCTGCAAAGCACGCGACCTTACTTCAATAATTCCGGTGTTGGCAATGACCCACTAAAGACGTGAAAATGTCCTAAATGCAAATTCTCTTTCATATTTATCCCCAGTCAATATTTTCTCTTCTCCAATGTGTATATGCAACCAGTTATGTTTTTATTACTTCAGCATGGGAAAGATTCCTAGTGGTCGCCACAACACCAACTCCAAGTTACATCAAAGGTAAACACAAAATGCTGGAGTAACTCAGCGGGTCAGTCAGCATCTCAGGAGAGAAGGAATGGGTGATGTTTCGGGTCGAGACCCTTCTTCAGACTGATGTCAGGGGAGGAGGCAGGACAAAGATAGGATGAAGTTAGAGACAGGAAGACTAGTGGGAGAACTGGGAAGGGGGACGGGATCGAGAGGGGAAGCAGGGACTAGACTCGCTACTCCAAGTTACATCTTACATTATTTATATTAAGAGGACTGGAATACAAAAACAGAGATGTAATGCTGAGGCTCTATAAGGCGCTGGTCAGGCCCCATTTGGAGTACTGAGAGCAAATTTGAGCACCATATCTAAGGAAGGATGTGCTGGCTCTGGAGAGGGTCCAGAGGAGGTTTACAAGAATGATCCCAGGAATGAGTGGGTTAGCATATGATGAGCGTTTGACAGCACTGGGCCTCTATTCACTGGAGTTTAGAAGATTGAGGGGGGACCTCATTGAAACATACAGAATAATGAAGGGCAGAGATAGAGTGGATGTGGAAAGGATGTTTCCACTGGTGGGAAGGTCTAGGCCCAGAGATCATAGCCTCAGAATTAAATCTCAGCTGCAAGGAGGTGTTGAATAAACATGGATTGTTTTCTCTAGTACGTCGGAGGTTCAGGGAAAACCTGATAGAATTATAAACAATGAGAACCATAGATAGGGTAGACAGTCAGAATATTTTTCCCCACGATGGAAAAAATTAAATACTAGAGGGCATAGCTTTAAGATGAGAGGAGCAAAGTGTAAAGGAGCGTGTGAGCCAAGTTCCCCCCCCCAAGTCCCCCCAAGTCCGTCCCCCCCCCCCCCCCCCCCCCCAGAGCATGGTGAATGTCTGGAACATGCTGCTGGGGGAGGCAGTTGAAACAGATGCATTAGCGTCATTTAAAAAACTTTTGGATGGGCTTATAGAGATACAGGGACCAACACTAGACGGCATAGCTAGAAGGTGAAAGGGGGAAGTTTAATGGAGATGTGCAGGGCAAGTTTTTGTGCACAGAGAGTGGCGAGGGCCTGGAACATATTGCCAGAGGTGGTGGTGAAGCAGACACGATAGTGGTGTTTAAGTAGCTTTTAGATAGGTACATAGAACTGCAAGGAATAGAAAGGTATGGGTCGTGTACAAACAGATCACTTTAGCCTGGCTTCATGTTCGGTGCAAACATTGCGGGACAAAGGGTCCATTCCTGTACTATTCTGGTCCATAGTCTGTCAAATAGAGACTTACATTATTATCTCAGAAGTTATCTTCTTTAACAATGCAGCATTCACCCTAAAGTTTGCGCCAGCTCAATAAGGTGGTGATACATTCTTAGATTCTGTTAAAATCCTGGACTTTGTGGTACTCCCAATAGAGAACATGGAATTTTGATTTTTGTAAGCACTGATGATGGAGCTAGATTTCACCATTTAAAAAAAGAATTATACCATAAAAACCTAAAGGAACTCTTCATAAAAAGCGAGAATTCAAAAGGATGTAATAAATGTAGTGAGTAGGACAGGCTCAGATGACCATCCCCGATGTGATGGTTCGAATGGCCTGCCATCATTTGTACATGCCAACAAGAAAACACTTTCCTCTTCAGTTTAACATCCTTTTTTCATTGATATTGACTTGATTAGTTTTCACTATTAAGCCATGCTAACATTGGCACAACATTTGAAAGCACTTATGTAGAAATCAAACTTCTTCTCCAAACAGGCATAAGCAATTAGCCGCCAAATGAATTACACAATGTCGTTACCATACAGCTCATTGGCCATTGTGCTGAAGCCAGTCCCCCATCCAGCCCCAATTCAATAGCACCCAATATTTTGATTAATTCTCACCTCATTGTCAAATGTAATTAAATACTGTGGAAAATAAAACACACAGACAACCAAAGGCTTCTCGCCAATGCAGGCACAACACTCAGCTCCTGCCAAAGTCAGCACAATGTGCACTCCCTGCAAACACTGCCTTGGGTATTAACTGTTACACAGAGCTACAAATGCAAGGCCCCTTTGCTGCATCAAATGGGATTAGACTCTTACAACAACATTAATTTATGTCCTGCTGCTAAAGTAGTGCAATGCCTGCAGTGTAGGAAGTGGAGGGGCGCTGGTTTAGTTCAAGATAGCGCATGTTTTGATTGTAAGGACCACAGCTGTCGTGGGCTGGGAGTTATTGTTTGATAAAGGCAGCTCCATAGAAAGTACTGGCAGTTCGGGGGGAAAGAAATAGATTCAGCCAGAGAAGCCTTCATCTCCAGTGGACCTTTAACCTATTTGACCAACCTGGCTCCCACATAGTAACAAAGGGTCCAGAGTGCAGTGTCAAAAGGCAAAACAGGTTGTGACCCACTGATACAACCAAGGAGCCAGAAAGCATCCATCACCAGTCACTATCGTTGCCGCAGCAACGGGCCCGTCGGCTCAGCGAATGACACTTCTGAGCTATGCTTAATTAATCCCTCACTCAAAGGGAAGCAAAAATCTACCTACCAAAAAATAATGGAGTTCAAATTACAGTCGGAGCTGGGGATTTTAGTGGGGCTCTTTTTAGGGGACTGTTTTTGACCCTGCAGCATTAATTTCCTTCCTTGATTAGAGCAGTGATGGAATATGGCTGAATTAAGGAGAAGCAAATCAGGCCATGGGTGAAATTTTGTTTGATGTAATAGCATGTTGAAATAAATTTTCCAATACAGAGCATTTAAAGCCGCCTAGATAAGTCTTGTATCTGTCTCTTTAGCACAAGATATTGTTGAACAAATAAGCAACACAAAGTTTAAAAAAAAATTAGGGCAGCACCATGGCGAGCAGGAGAGTTGCTGCCTTACAGCACCAGAGAGCCCAGTTCAATCCTGACCACAGGTACTGTCTGCACGGAGTTTTTACATTCTCCGTGACCATGTGGGTTTTCTCCGGATGCTCCAGTTTCATCCCACTTTCCAAAGACATGCAGGTTTGTAGGTTAAATGGTTTCTCTAAATGGTCCCCAGTGTGTAGGATAGAACTTGTCTATGGGTGATCGCTGGTCGGTGTGGACTCGGTGGGATGAAGGACCTGTTTCAAAACTTTTTTAAAAAACAGACACATACTTGTTGCAGTCCTTCAAACCTGCTTCGTCCCTGCTCAAGAGCCTTGGGCACAGTCCCATTAACCAACTAGCACAGTCCATTAGATAAAAAGACCTGGCAGCATAGTGGCACAGCTGATAGAGTTGTTGCCTAACAGAGCCAGAGATCAGGGTTCAATCCTGACCTTGGGCGCTGTCTGTGTGGAGTTTGCACATTCTCCTTGTGAATGCATGCGTTTCCTCTGGGTGTTCCGGTTTCCTCCCACATCCCAAAGACATGCCGGTTTGTAGATTAATTGGCCTCTGTAAATTATCAGTCACTCCCTACACACTCGGAGTAAAGTGGGTTAATGTGGAATTCATGTGAACTGGAGGTCAAAGGTCGGCAGGACTCAGTGCGACAGGGATTATTTCCGTGCTGTATCTTTCAATGAGAGGTGGCCACGTAATATGGAAGGCCACCTGTGCTCGTAAAGCTTTCCTCATATCCCAGGTCATGGATGATGGCTGATACAATTTTAAAGTATAGTAAGATTTTTTACTAAAATATAAGGGGCAGCACTGTGGCACAGCAGCAGAGTTTCTGCCTAACAGCGCCAGAGACCCGAGTACAATCCTAACTACAGGTGCTGTCCGAACAGAGTTTGTACATTCTCCCCGTGAGTTTTCTCCAGGTGCTCCAGTTTCTTCACACACTCTAAATTCATACGTTTGTAGGTTAATTGGCTTTGATAAAAATGGTAAATTGTCCATAGTGTGTAGGATAGTGTTAGTGTACGGAGATGGGCGGCACGGTAGCGCAGCGGTAGAGTTGCTGCTTTACAGCGAATGCAGCGCCGGAGACTCAGGTTCGATCCTGACTACGGGTGCTGCACTGTAAGGAGTTTGTACGTTCTCCCCGTGACCTGCGTGGGTTTTCTCCGAGATCTTCGGTTTCCTCCCACACTCCAAAGACGTACAGGTATGTAGGTTAATTGGCTGGGTAAATGTAAAAATTGTCCCTAGTGGGTGTAGGATAGTGTTAATGTACGGGGATCACTGGGCGGCACGGACTTGGTGGGCCGAAAAGGCCTGTTTCCGGCTGTATATATATGATATATGATATGATATGATTGCTGGTAGGCCCGGAATAGTGGGCTGAAGGGCCCGATTCCACGCTGTATCTCTAAATTGAACTATGCAAAAAAGGAATTTCACTGTACCTAGGTCGTTGACCTTTCACCGCCCAGCGGGGGCTTCAATATCGGGAGCCCCGACCGCCCCGACGTGGTAACTCCAACAGCCTGACCGCGGGACAAGACGGCAGGGAAGAGAAAAAGACATTTTGGCCTTCCATCACAGTGAGGAGGGACTGGAGGAGACTCACTGTGATGGATGTTTCTTTTTGTTTGGTGTTAGTTGTGATTGTATGAGTTATTGCATTTTTATTGATTAATCTTATTGGTCTTATTGTTCAACTGCGGGTAATGTTTCATTTTACTACACATTTATGTGTATGTAACAAATAAACGACTATTGACTATTGATGTGACAATAAAATACCATTGAGCCAGTGAACAGATGGAACCAAGACTTACACTGACAACTAAATTAACACAGCTTCATATCAAGGTCCCAACCCAGCTTCGGAATACAAGTTTTAAATCAAAGACAGAAAACAAAATCAGAGCAAAACAATCATCCTGATGTTCATCCAGGAGATCAGCAGGAATAATTCTCAGCAGCTGTGGTTCACAGATTTCACCTCAAATTCCTGGGCATTAACATCTTGGATGAACTATCCTGGACCCTGCACATAGATGTAATCAGGAAGATGGCATGCCAGAGCTTTTACTTTCTTAGAACTTCAAAGAGAATCAGCAGGTCACCAAATTCTCTTAACTACATCTACAGATGTACTATAGAAAATAACCTGTAGAAACAAGGAACTGCAGATGCTGCTTTACCAAGGAAAAAGACAAAATCCCGGAGGAACTCCAACTTTAGGTAACCTCTAGAAAACACACCCCCAACCCTCCCCTTTATCCCCTATTGCCTCTCTCCCCTCCCCCTACATTTCTAAACAATTTGCCCCTCATCAATCCTCTAACTTCACAATTTGCAACTCTCTAATTATTTTGTCCCTCACCCTCGTGTGTTCATCTCTGGGCTTTGTCCAGCAATCTGCCTATCAACACCTCCCTCCCCGTGTTCAGCTATGGCCTGCCATGTGTTGGCCTGCCTCTCCAATCTTCTAGCTTTCTTTCCCCCCATCCCTGCAACTTGTCTGAAGATGAGTCCCGACCCGAAACGTCCCCTATCCTTGTTCTCCAGGGATGCTGCCTATTTCTAAAGTCATCTGCAACTCTAAAGTCTCTAAAAGTTCTAAAGGGTGATCGATGGACAGCATTGTCTGAGTGGGTCAAAGGGTCAGTTTCCTTGCTGTATCTCTAAACTAAACCAAACCCAGATGTGAACCCATTATGCTGGGTTTACAAAAGAAAAGAAAAGTACTGGAGTAACTCAGCAGGTCACGCAACATCGTCGGAGGGCATGGATAGGTGACGGGTCAGGTCGGGATCCTTCTTCTGACTGGTGGGTTTACAGATTTACCATGAGGTACAGGGCCTTGTTTGCCATGCCCACAATGAGCCCTTTCCCTGGAAGGGCTGCCATCCGACTGGCTGTGGTGCAGAGTGGCCGTGGAGTCGGCTTGTGAGGCAGAGCCAACTGGGAAAAAGTTATTCCGACTTCCTGGACAACAGGAATTTGCAACTCCGCAATAGGATTCCCAAAGAGCCAGCCGTTCAAAGACCAACCCGGGTAACATTTCCATTGTAGACCCTCTGGAAGTCACACGCACACGCACGGAGCCTGTACTCGCTGGTGTTTAGAAGAATGAGGGGGATCCTCATTGAAACATACATAATAGTGAAAGACTTGGAAACATCCTCTCCACATCCACTCTATCCACTAGTGGGAGAGTCTAGAACTAGAGGTCATCGCCTCAAAATTAAAGGATGTTCTTTTGGGAAGGAGGAAGAGATATTTATTTCATCAGTGGGTGGGGAATTCTTTGCCACAGAAGGGTGTGGAGGCAGTCAGTGGATATATTTAAGGCAGAGATAGATAGATTCTTGATTAGTACAGGTGTCAGAGGTTATGGGGAGAAGGCAGGAGAATGGGGTTAGGCGGGAGAGACAGATCAGCCATGATTGAATGGCAGAGTAGACTTGATGGGCCGAATGGCCTAATTCTACTCCTGTCACTTATTACATTTCCCCCCCCAGCCAATCTTTATGCAGCCAATTGTCTCAACAGATAATCTAAAGCAAGTTTAACCTTCTGCAAGAATAAGAGTGTTTTTGGTTTTAAATTCATATTTAAAAGGCACAGCAGCATAATAGGTCAATTACTCATCTAGCAACCCACAGTCTGGTACAATGACTCACAGTTGCAGTTTCAAATCCCACCATAGCAGTTGTGGGTTAAAATTAAATCTAACAGGAATCTATCAGGAATAAAAAGCTGGTTTCATGAAAGGTGATGTAAAATGATTAGGTGACCTTTCAAGTCAGGACATTTCCAGTTCGAATAGGTGATGTTTCAGGCTAAGATCCTTCTTGAGTTTAGTTTATTTAGTTTATTCACGTGTACCGAGGTACAGTGAAAAGCTTTTGTTGCGTGCTAACCGGTCAGCAGAAAGACAATATATGATTACAATCGATCCATCCACAGTGTACAGGTCCATGATAAAGGGAATAACATGAATAACATTTAGTGCAAGATAAAGTCCAGTAACATCCAATCTAAGATAGTCCGAGGGTATGGTTCCATGCTTGTCAGACAGCAACGAGTGCTTAATTTCTGACTCTTTCCTCATAGCTGAACCTGGATCTTCCTCTCAGCAGAATTTTAGAGTAGCTAGCTATATATATATGTATATATATATATATTGCATTGCACATACTAGGTGTCCATAAAGCCAGAACTCATACGATAGGAAAGGCTGAAGAAGAGACTCAACCTGAAATGTCAGGTATCTATCCATGTTCTCCAGAGATACTGCCTGGCCCGCAGAGTTTCACCAACATTTGTAAAATAAAACGGAGCTGGGGAGTTTGCCAGGATTTAGAAAAAGGTAAACTCAATGGCACCAAGTTAAACGACCATGAACGGTGCTGTAATCTAACCGCACAATAAAATCCCTAGATTTAGAGCAAAATCCCTACAGTGGAATTACCAGCTCCGCTTGCCAATTTTAGTTTGAGCTACAAGCTGGGCCAAGCCTCTCAGGAGTGAATCAGGAAGGACTTCTGCACACAACTCTCTAAGCCATGGATGCTGGGTCTGTTGAAAACTTTCCAAGACTAAGATTGATAGATTTGTATTAGAGAAAGGGTATCAAGGGATAAGGAGTGAAACCAGATAAACAGAAGGGCTCAAGGTAACGGCCCTTCTCCTTCACAAATCACAAGGACTTTCCACTTACTTGGCCACTATGCTACTTAAGAATGGCAGAATGCCAAAAATCATGCTGACAACTTTAGAGCTACAGCAAATGGGCCAATCTATGCCTTCCCTTCAATATTTTGTTATTTCAATAAATAAAAAAAACATTCATAATAATAAAAAATATAAACACAAAAGTCAATGTCGCTGGTTATATGCACAGTAGTTTAGCTGGACTTTACATCGCCCGGTGCGGCTTGGCCGCTGGACTTAACAGTGCCCGGTGCGACTCGGCCGCGGGACTTTTCATCGCCCGGTGCGGCTTGGCCGCTGGACTTTACATCGCTGGTGCGGCTCGGCCGCTGGACTTAACAGTGCCCAGTGCAGCTCGGCCGCGTAGCCTAACATCGCCCGGTGCGGCTCGGCCGCGGGACTTTTCATCGCTGGTGCGGCTCGGCCGCGGGACTTAACATCGCTGGTGCGGCTCGACCGCGGGACTTTTCATCGCTGGTGCGGCTCGGCCGCAGGACTTAACATCGCCCGGTGCGGCTCGACCACGGGATTTAGCTGCGCAAGGCTTGGTCGCGGGGCCTTCCATCGCCCGGCTCGGCCGCGAGACGTTTCAGCGCCCGGTGCGACTTGGCCGCGGGGACTTCCATCCCCTTGCGGGGACTGTGCGGGTCGGTCGGGGACGAGCTGTCTGTCCGTGGGCGTGGGGAAGAGAGTGGAAGTTTTGTTGCCTCCATCACAGTGAGGGGGTGTTTGGAGTCACTGTGATGGACGTTTGTGTTGGGGTTATGTGTCTTGTGTTCTTTTTTTGTATGACTGCTATGTAGTTTCGTTCGGTACCTTGGTACCGAATGACAAATAAAGCTCTGTTATACTGTTATACTGTTATAGAGATCCAGTGTGGAAACAGGACCTTCGGCCCAGCGTGTCCACACCAATCAGTGATCCCTGCACACTCACCCTATCCTACACACACTGGAGAAAATTACAGTTTTTACCCAAGCCAATTAACCTACAGCTTGTAAAACGCTGGAGTTTGGCAAGAAACCAGAGATCCCGAACATAACCCACGCAGGTCATGGGGAGAAGGTACAAACTCCATTCAGACAGCACCTGTAATCAGTAGACTACTCCATAGACATCACCTGTATTACCCATAGTAATGGAGGCTTTTCTTTTCTTTCTTTATACATGGCAACATTGCCACTCATTCATTTTAGTTTGTTGCCACGTCTACCAAGGTACAGTGAAAAGCTTTTGTTGTAAGCTAACTAGTCGGCAGAAAGACTATACACGATTACAAACCCCTGTGGCGATATGCCTTCCCTTGTTTTACGGGTGTCCACACCAGACACATGGCCTCAATGCCCAGTAGCTGAAGGACAATAATCTGAGGCCCTTCTCCCACAGTCCTTTGCATTGACTGAACTGAGCTTCAATGCATCCCTCAGCAATTAGGCCAATCTGAAATGAGATGGAGTATTGCCACAATGGAGCAACCAGTGAATAAAACAAGACATCAGTGAAGCCACCTCCTAACAGGTAGCATGACCACCCATTAATACCGTGCTGAGATAGACCCAGTCTCAGGGGGAGCAGCCGTGAGGAGGCATTTCTCCAGAGTCCCTTTTAGCCCAGACTCGCAGATGTGGAATCTTCTCCAATTTACTGTCCAATCACGTTTATAGGTTATAGGAGCAGAATTGGGTCATCCAGCCCATCTAGTCTGATCCACCATTCAATCATGGCTGATTTATCTTCTCCCTCTCAACCCCATTCTCCTGCCTTCCCCCCACAACCCCTGACACCCATACTAATCAAGAATCTATCAATCTGGGCCTTAAATACCCAGTGACTTGGCCGTCACAGCATCTGTGGCAATGAATTTCACAGATTCACCACCCTCTGACTAAAGAATCATTCGATAAGCGCAAGTTGTTCCATCTATGTAACTGGGTGTGAGATTTAAAACACAAAATATGGAAATTATCAATCAAGCAATAGAACAGGCCCTTCAGTCAGGAACAGGCCCTTCAGCCCACAATGTCTATGCGGAACATGATGCCAAGATAAACCTATTTCATCTTCTGCATGCGCTCCATCCCCAGCCTATCCATGTGCTTATCCAAAAGCCTCCAAAACATCGCTAACGTATCTGCCCCCCACCAAAACCCTTAAAATGATAGAAATAATTGATGATTTCTATTTTTTCTTGCTAATAACAGATTGGTTTATTCATTTTTCACTTTTTTAAACTAACCCTGGAAAATCCAATTTAGTAACACGTAGATTAATTGGTTAAAAATATATACTCCACCCCTCTACTCTCTACCAACCCCCACCCCTCCACCCCTCCCCCCACATTCCTCCGTCCGCCCCCAGCCCCCCCACCCTCACCCCTCCGTCCGCCCACCCTCACCCCTCCGTCCGCCCACCCTCACCCCTCCGTCTGCCCACCCCCCCCACCCCCACCCAACCCCTTAGCTTGGGACACTTCATAGTAATGCTATGATGAAAAAATGTCTGCAGCCATGCTTGATAATTGCCGACACGTTGAGAGTCCCAAGAAACAACAAATACACAGACAGCATAACCACCATTGATAAGCCAGACCATAGGAATTCACTAATTAGG
The DNA here is from genome assembly GCF_053455715.1 of Rhinoraja longicauda. Lineage (NCBI taxonomy): Eukaryota > Metazoa > Chordata > Chondrichthyes > Rajiformes > Arhynchobatidae > Rhinoraja > Rhinoraja longicauda. Next base: position 105,472,910 of record NC_135953.1, read on the forward strand.
ACCAGGAATAGGTTACATGACCCACGACCCTGCTCTGCCACTCAATAAGATTATGACCTCAGCTCCACTTTCCTGCCTGTGCTCCATAACTGCGGGCTCTCCAACAGATCAAAAATCTGACTAATTTATCTTCCATGGAGATCTAAGTACCACCAACCTTCAAGGCATTGTAGACAAGGAACTGCAGATGAAGATTTACAAAAAAGAAAGACACAAAACTCTGGAGCAACTCAGCAAGCTGGGCAGCATCTCTGGCGAACATGGATAGACAAAGTTTCAGGTCCCGATTCTTTTTCAGACTGATTGTAATAAGGGAGAGAAAGCTGGTAGAGAAGAGAGGTGGGGGAAAGTGTTGTGGATACAAGTGAGGGGGGAGAGTTTGGCAGATGTGCCGAAGTAAAAAATAGAAATGTATGCAGGACCTTTATCTATGTACACAGGTATCAGATAGCAGAATTGCTTGGGTGGTGTAACCTTGTACTCAATTCTAATGTTTTGGTCATAGGTCATGCTGAATTTAATGCTCAAGCCCAAGACTAATTTAATGGATTATTTACAGTTTATAATTCTTTTTTTCAAATAAGATACTTCTGGCTATCAGACCATCATATTGGATATTCAGAGCACACTGACTGTTTATTTCACTTTTCCATTTCAATCATGTTTAACCACAATCACCATGATGCTAACTGATTAACCAGGTAAACTTTGATTTTTTTTCCATTTTAACATTGCCCTTTATTTAGTCATGGCGCATCAGGAAGACTGGAAGTACTGTCAAGGATACCTGCCACCCTGACCATTCCCTCTTCTCCCTTCATTCTGGGTTTAGGGTGAAGATAGAGGACTTTGAAAGCCTGTATAACCAGACTTAAGAACAGTTTATTCGCCACTGCTGAACCAATCACCTCTTTCACACACCTCTTCCGAAAGGTGCCACCACATACTCTTGCTCTTAACTCTACCACATTGCGTTGTTCCATTATTGCTTTTTTTTTTAATGCACCACTTCAGTATTTGCACCAGTCTGCTGTTTAGTCATTGTATTTATCATTACTGTATGTATAGCGTTTACTCTTTGAACTTCATCCAAAGAAGGAATTTCATTTGCACCTTGGCATATATGACAAGAAACCAATCTAAATCTGAAATGTAAATTTAAGTTAAAATGTCCTCCTGTTACTGCCACATTTGAATTTATTGCCCAAAAGGAACAGCCTATGTCTTTAGCTGCAATGAATCACCCAGTTTACAAGCTGATGTGGCTTTGCTGCTAACTTCTGGAAAATATCAAGGAGACAATCTTTTCCTGGAACATGAAACACACTGACAGACCATAAGATAAGTACATTTGTGAGGAGGGGTGCGGAGGGAAGATGAACGAGAAGCTACTCCAAAGACAGTATAGAGCAACTGTAAAATATCTAAAAACCCTATCATGTCAGTACACAGTAAAAAGCGTGACAGGATGTTGTTCGTTTGTATCGCATGTTATGCGAAATCTGCCCCCTAGTGGTTGGGCGAGTGAGTGCAGCTGCTGATTGTTCTTTGATCTAAGCCGAGTGCTAATTACCTCCAGGGCATCAGTAACAATGATACAATGGACTTCAGTGATTTCACATGCTGATCTGGAGATCTCCATTAGAAACGGAGTGGGGGGGGGTGGTAAATCAGCAACAGTTACTGCTTTTGATCATTATCCAATCCCTCCTGCTGTAAGTGTACGTCTGGGTGTTAAATGAGAACAGGATAAAGCTCTGCTGTAGTTTTTCTAGTTGAATAGCAGCGCTCAGTTATTTTCCAGAGGCTTACCCAATACACAGAACTTTCCCCGAGATGGCACCAGACGCACAGAATCAATGGGCTGATGAAAGGCTCAAAATGCTGGAGTAACTCAGCGGGTTAGGCAGCATGTCCTGGAGATCATGGAATCAGTCTGAAGAAAGGTTCTGATCCAAAACGTTACCTACCTATGTTCTCCAGGGATGCTGCCTGACCAGCCGAGTTACTTCAACACATTGCATCTCTCCTTGGAAAGCCAGCATCTGCAGCTCCTTGTTTCTACATTAAGGGGCTGATGCCCAGACTTAAATATTCAAGTACAATAGAACCTGGAACAGAGACACAAGATACTGCAGATGGTGGAATCTTCAGAAAAACAAAGTGCTAGAGGAACTCGGCATGTAAGGCAACATCTGAAGAGGGAATGGACAGTCTGAAGAAGGGAGCCAACCTGAAACATTGCCTGTCCTTTGCTGCCCCCCTGCCCTCCCCTGCCCTGCCCTCCCTTCCTTCCCTTCCTCCAGATGCTGCCTGATCCATTGAGTTCTTCCGGCGCTTTGTGATATTGGAAAGGTTATAAGAGGATAGTCGAAACAGGGAAGTGCAGATACTGATTTACAAAAGGCACAAAGTGCTGGAGTAATTCAGCGGGTCACGCAGCATCTCTGGGGAAGATGGATAGGCAACGTCTTTGGTCGGGACGCTTCATTAGACAGATGGAGGATAGGCTGAGTATCAAGCTCACTAGATCACTACATTGCCAGTATGAATCATTTTTTTAAATCTGTTAAAATCATGCAAGTGTAAGTTTTCTGCACCAACAATTGCCCCTTGCTGTTTAATTCCTGGTCCTGTTGATAAGTCTGTGCACTAGGAGCCAGACTTAAGAATATACTGAACAGAGAACAGACGTAATTATTATCAGTTCCATTGAAATGTACCTCTCTGTACCATTACATATACATCCTAGAATGGCCTTAATGGGTTCAAATGGCCTACCAACTTGCTCCAATGTTTCAATACTTACTAGTCCTTCATTTCATTAAAAGTTAATTGTTGTGTTAGATGTGGCAAGAAGATGAACAAGAGTGCATTAGAAGTGGAAAGTAGAGGATTATTTCAGGACACGCAAAGTAACTAACTCCCCAACATAAAGCATGGTCTACTCTGGTTTCAGCTCTCATTATAAATGTGACTACACTTATAATGCAAACTACCCATGTAAACTTTCCACACTGTAATTACACCTTCCTGTCCTTTATGGGACTGCAGAGCTCAACTAAAAGTGGATGCAATTGAAACATAGCATATTTATGTAGAAAAATTATTTTCTAAGCCTATAAGTAATAGATTTGGATGAGAGAAATTCAGATTTTTTTAAGTATCATTGTGCTTCGGTGGAACTTAAGAGGAATTTGAGGTATCTGGACTTTTAAAAAGCCTTTGACAAGGTCCCACACAAGAGATTAGTAAGCAAAATTAGAGCACATGGTATTGGAGGTGGGGGTATTGACATGAACAGAGAACTGGTTGGCAGACAGGAAACAAAGAGTGGGAATTAACAGGCCCTTTTCAGAATGGCAGGCACTGACTAGTGGGGTGCCACAAGGCTTGGTGCTGGGACCCCAGTTATTTACAATATATATTAATGATTTAGACGAGGGAATTAAATGTGATAAATCCAAGTTTGCAGATGACAGAAAGTTGGGTGGCAGTGTGGGCTGTGATGAGGATGCTAGGAGGCTGTAGTGTGACTTGGATAGGTTGGGCGAGTGGGCAGATGCAGTGTAATGTGGATAAATGTGAGGTTATCCACTTTGGTGGCAAGAACAGGCAGATTATTATCTGAATGGTATCAGATTAGGAAAATGGGAGGTGCAACGAGACCTGGGTGTGCTTGTACATCAGTCACTGAAAGCTAGCATGCAGGTGCAGCAGGCAGTGAAGAAAGCTAATGGCATGTTGGCCTTCATTGTGAGATGATTTGAGTTTAGAAGCAAGGAGATCCTACTGCAGTTGTACAAGGCCCTGATGAGATCACACCTGGAGTATTGTGTGCAATTGTGGTTTCCTAATTTGAGGAAGGACATTATTGCTATTGAGGGAGTGCAGCATAGGTTCACCAGGTTAATTCCCGGGATGGCGGGACTGACATATGATGAAAGAATGGGTCGACTGGGCTTGCATTCACTGGAATTTAGAAGGATGAGGGGGGATCTTAAAGAAACGTATAAAATTCTTTAGGGATTGGACAGGCTAGATGCAGGAAAAATGTTCCCGATGTTGGGAGAGTCCAGAACCAGGGGTCACAGTTTAAGAATAACGGGACGGCCATTTAGGACTGAGATAAGGAAGAAAGAAAATTCACCGAGAGAGTTGTGAATCTGTGGAATTCTCTGCCACAGAAGACAGTGGAGGCCAACTCATTTGATGTTTTCAAGAGAGAGTTAGATTTAGCTCTTCAGGCTAAAGGAATCAAGGGATATGGGGGGAAAGCAGGAACAGGGTACTGATTTTAGATGATCAGCCATGATCATGTTGAATGGCGATGCTGGCTCAAAGGGCCGAATGGCCTACTCCTGCACCTATTTTTCTGTGTTTCTATGACATCTCAACAAAAAGATCAGAAAACCCAAGTGAATGGATTTTGCTTGTGGCCAAAAAATGCCCTAATTTAATGTGTTGATACATTTAATTCAGCTCTGTGCAGTCAGGTCATGAAACGGTTATGCCCTTGCTCGCAAAACACGGACATGCTGGAATAACTCAGCGGGTCAGGATGCCTCTGTGGAGGGAATGGATTGGCAACGTTTCGGGTCGGGACCGGTGGCGCAGCGGTAGTGTTGCTGCCTTACAGCGAATGCAGCGCCGAAGACCCGAGTTCCATCGCGATCACGGGCGCTGCCTGTACGGAGTTTGTACGTTCTTCCCGTGACCTGCGTGGGTTTTCTCCGAGATCTTCGGTTTCCTCCCACACTTCAAAGACGTACAGGTATGTAGGTTAATTGTGTAGGTTAATTGACTTGGTGAATGTAAAAAAAATTGTCCCTAGTGGGTCGTAGGATAGCGTTAATGTGCGGGCATCACTGGTCGGCGCAGACCCGGTGAGCCGAATGGGCCTTTTTCCGCGCTGTATCTCTGAACTAAACTTTAGACTGACCCATTGAGTTACTCGAGATTTGTTTTGCTCCAGATTCCAGCATCTGCAGTTCCTTGTGTCCTCTCTAGTATTGGTGTCATGGTTTCATTGATAAAACTGCTTTACATAAAACAGAGCCTTACAGCGCTTATGTTTTGCATAGTGGCGACGATGACAAAAATAAAGTGTCTTGAAAATTATTTACACTTCATCCTATCTCTCCGGGCCACTCACTCAGTAATTGCCTAGCTTGTGTGGCAGTTTCTTTTTTTTAAACAAAAATAACGGTAGGTCAATGGATCTAGAAATGGTGCCAGGCAAAGCGAGATGCCACATCGGATCATCTTCCAGCTGGCAGCTTCCTTCGTGTTTACACTGTCCCGCACCTCAACTTCTTGAAACACAAATGTGTTGCAGCAATGGCAAGTTAATAATACTGGTCATCGCACTCTCTCGCACTCTCTCCGTTGCTTGTCGTTACCACGACCAAAGGGTAGAATTGATCCTACTCTGTCTAGCTACGAAACGGATATAAAAGATTCAGAGTTTTATTTCCCATCACGTTTTGGTATTATATTATAAATCCAGCTACGTTAAGTGGTTGCTGGTCCTGTATGCTAGCTAGTAACTCGCAGCATGATACATTCGCCATCTGCTTGCGCAGTGTGTCTAACTTCTATTTAACACGTGCAGAGCCTTCGGTTTTCCCCCCCACTGATTCTGTACAATTCACCAATTCTTAACCATGAATCCACCTTCTGATATTTCTTCCCAAGCAGAAACATACATACACCAGTGAAAGAGCGAGTGCTGGCAGCCTTTACAATGAAACCTCCGGTCACAGTGTAAAGTTATGATGCTGTGGATATGATTTTTTTTTTTAAACTACAGGAAATAAAATTCTGTTGTTTTTCAGGATTGCTCTCAAATGTACAGCAAAATAAAAATCAGCCTTCAGGAGATGGAGTCACACAATGTAGAATTGCTGTGTTCCACACTTACAGGAGAAGCTATTGTCTTGTTAAACACTACCCCTTTACCAACGCACTAGCGACGCCGTTAAACATGAACACAAATAGTCTGTGACTCTCCAACGCTCAATATTACAAGGGAGGTGTAACAGGGATAGATAAATAAAACCATTAACCTTCTTACCTAACATTTATCCGGTCATGTACCGTTGATACAAAAAAATAAATGGTACGGCAATACTGAAGTGATTAACGGTTTGGAGTTTGGGATAGATTTTATGGTAGAAGGGAGAATATATCATTGCAACCAACCACTTACCTTGCGGAACAGTTATTCCGAAATGAAATCCCGTGTAGATCTTGCCAAACGCTGGGTTAAAACCAACATGCAAGAAAAATCCAGAGGGCATCAACAAACGCCTGGTGAAATATTAAAAGCAGTCTCTCTTGTCCTGCTGCTATTTAGAAGGAGGGTGTTTCTTATTACAAGAGGCAGCAGCGTAATGAGAGCCCGGGTGCTGATTCCGTCATCGTTGCCACACCCACACTCTGGGAGTTCAAACTCGCTCTTCCTCATGAGCTTATTCATTGTTTGAGGGAGCAGCAATGTGCGTTCATAATGTTATAATTTTACTTTAGCTTTGAACTCTACACGTCTAATCTAGCACACGGTAAACTTAGGACAACCGAAGCAGCTTTTGATTCACCAGGTCCACAGTTGTAAGTACGGCGTGGCTCCTTAGGCTGCTTAAAAGACCATTATTAGCAGAGCCAGCGGCCAGGAAAGGGATTGATGTTGAGACCAAGACGGCCAACAAACGGAAGCTCCAGAGTCATTAAATTAATTGATCGCAATTCGGCGCATTCTATTGCTCTTGTCACTGTTAAAATGGGAAGGAGACAGAAAGACAAGTGTTGTAAAGGCAGGAAGATTTGTGTTTATATTGTACCTTACACATTCCGAAACACCCGAAACATTTTACTGCCAACAACATTCTTTTGAGGAAAGATCCCAGACTGGTTTGGCTTGGTTTGTTATAATTGTCAACGCTCTTTCTTTTCCAGAGATGTTGCCTGGTCCATCGGACAAAGAAAAATACAGCACAGGAACAGGCCCTTCGGCCCACAATGTCCATGTCAAACATGATGCCGTTAAACTCCTCTGCCTGCACCTGACCCATACCCTCCCATTCCTTGCATGCCCATGTGTCTATCTAAAAGCCTCCACCTCTATCCCCCATCAGCACATTCCAGACACCCACCACACTCTGTGCCAAAAAAACATACCCCACACATCTCCTTTAAACTTCCACCCTCTAACGTTAAGGCCATGCCCTTGAATCTTTGCCATTTCCACACTGGGAAAAAACATGTTCAAAGCCTTCCCAACTTTTTTAACTTTTAGTTGAACTATTGTGGGTACTCTCTCTCTCTCTCTCTCTCTCCCTCTCCTTCTCCCTCTCCTTCTCCCTCTCCCTCTCCCTCTTCTTCTCCCTCTCCTTCTCCCTCTCCTTCTCCCTCTCTTTCTTTCCCCCCTCCACTTCTGTAAATTGCAGAATGGATGATGAATTGACTCAGTGGGCAAAGGGCCTGATTCCATGCTACATCTTTCAATAAATCAATTCAAGGAAGTTTGAGGAAGTTAATAGTAGGACAGATGGAGGGGAGGCTGTAGATGTTGTTTACCTAGATTTTCAGAAGGCCTTCAATAAGTTGCCACACATCAGGCTGCAAGGGAAGATGAGAGCCCATGTTATTAAAGGGAAGATACTAGCATGTATAGCGGATTGGCTGATGACAAGGCAAAGAGTTGCAATAAAAGGCGCTTTTTTAGCTTGGCTGCCAGTGACTAGTGGAGATCCACAAGGGTCGGTGCTGGGGCCGCTACTCTTCACGTTGTATATTAATTACTTGAAAAAGGGGATTGAAGGATGTGTGGCCAAGTTTGCAGATAATGCTAAGATAGGTGGAGAGGAAGCAAGGACTCTGCAGAAGGTCTTGGACAGGTTAGGAGGGTGGACAGAAAAGTGGCAGATGAAATTCATTCAATATAGCAAAGTGTGGAGTCATGCATTTTGGTAACAAGAATAAAGGCGTTGATTATTTTCTAAATGGAGAGAGAATCCTGAATATATATCAAGAGGACTGGAATACAAAAACAGAGATGTAATGCTGAGGCTCTATAAGGCACTGGTCAGGCTGCATTTGGAGTACTGTGAACAAATGTGGGCCCCATATCTGAGGAAGGATTGTGCTGGCTCTGGAAAGGGTCCAGAAGAGGTTTACAAGAATTATCCCAGGAATGAGTGGGTTGGCATATGATGAGCATTTGACAATACTGGGCCTCTACTCGCTGGGGGACTGTAGATCAGTGCATGTTCCTTTAACATAGTGACCTCACCACTACTAACCACTCCCCATTGTCTTTGGTATAATTGTAACTTCCCCACCTCCAGCTCGCTCTCTAGTGCCAGTGATGACCACGGACAGCTAGGGCATAATGTATGTGCAGTGTTATGAATAAACTTATATATAGTAAAAGACTCTGCCTACGAGTGGCATCCTTTTACATGGTGTCAGATCGGTAGACTTGCGCCTCCTGTTTATCGGTTTTTTATTTTATTATTTGTTTCTCCCAATTGTGTCCCCTCCTTCCACTTTGCCATGTCTTCCTCGTGTCGTCGTCCGGACACGCTCGTTTTCGATGAGGACATCGTGCACCGCTGGACTGTCTTCCAGCGGGACTACGAACACTATATAGCCATTGCCCATCCTGATGCGACTGCTGCGATAAAAGCCCACCTGCTCCTCAACCTGGCTGGTCCGGAGGCAATGGAACGCTATGCGTCGTTCCAATTCGTCCCTCCAGAGGACCGCAACGACCCGGTATGTCTCATTGCTAAGTTCACTGCCCTGTGCGACATACCCACCAACAATATCATCGAACGTTTTAAATTTTTCTCGCGGCGTCAGACTCCAGGGGAGCACGTTGACGCCTTTATTGCATCTTTAAGACATATGGCTCGGCGGTGCCGCCTTCAAACGATTACACCCGACGAGATGATCAGGGACGTCCTGGTCAACGGTCTCCTAAACTCTAGGCTGCGGGATGAGCTCCTAATGAAGCCTGACCTGTCGCTTACGGACGCAATACATGCCGCACGAATGGCCTCTGCTGTTGGCTCAGTATCCCGGCCGGCCCCCCAGGACATAAATTTCACCAGCCGCCGGCGATTGAATGACCCACAGCCCAGGGTCGCCCCCTCCGCGCCCACTATGGCCACCCCTCGCAGATGCCCAAACTGCAACTTCTCGTCACACAGGTATAACATTTGCCCAGCGCAGGGCAAAACTTGTAATTCATGTGGGAAGCAGAACCATTTTTCTGCAGCCTGTCGTTCTCGTGGGAGACCTGTCCCTGCTCCTAGAGGGAGTCTAAACAACCTTGCAAGCGATAACGCAACCGGTTCCCGGTACCAACATGAGGTCCTCGATGGCTCAGATACGACTTCCTCCCATGGAGACTCTCTGGTGTTTTCGCTCTTGGGAGCACCTGCATTGATAACGGATCCATCCGTGCAAGTTACAGTCAATGGACACTCCTTCCCTGCCAAGGTCGACACTGGGGCGTTTGCCAATGTTATGTCTGTGGGCCTCTTCGAGCAGATAAATTCGGGGGAGAGGGTTACTCCTGACAACTCCCGCCTCCATGCCTATGGGGGAGGCGTTCTGATTGCCGTGGGAAAGGCAACGGTTGTCTGTACTGTTCTGGATACCTCTCGGCCCCTCACGTTCCTCCTGCTAGCATCTGAAAACGTCACCCTGCTGGGCGCCCGTGCATGCCAGGACTTTGGTTTGGTCTCATTTCACCGCGACATCCACCTGGTGCAGGCCCCCATGGACCCCCTGGTCGAGTACCCTGACCGATTTGATGACGTCCTGGGGAAGCTGCCCTGTGCCTACAAGATCGTTGTGGACCCGGGGGTCGACCCAGTGGTCAGACCGGCCCACCGTGTGTCTTTTGCCATGAAGGGCCGCGTGGAGTCCACACTACGTGGCATGGTGGACTTGGGCATCCTCAAGGAGGTGAGTGCCCCCACCCAGTGGGTCTCCACCATGGTGGTCGCTGCCAAGAAGGACGCGAGCGAGATCAGGATCTGTATCAACCCCAAGGACCTGAACCTGGCTATTAAACGCCCGCACTACCCCATGCGGACGGTGGAGGACGTCGCGGCACAGGTCGGTCCAGCCACAGTTTTCTCGGTCCTGGATGCCAAGAGCTCCTTTTGGCAGATCCCGCTGGACGCACGTTCCTCCTTCCTGACCACCTTCAGCACACCGTTCGGCAGGTTCCGTTTCCTCCGCATGCCTTTTGGTATCAACTCGGCAAGCGAGGTTTTTCAGCGTACGATGGAGCAGCTGTTTGCTGGGTTGCCGTGCGCCATCATCGTGGATGACATCCTGGTGTACGGGAGGGACATTGCTGAGCATGACCGACACCTCCGCCAAGTCCTGGACAAGGCTCGTGAGATAAACCTCAAGCTTAATCGAAGGAAGTGTCGGTTCCGCGTTGCGGAAGTCACCTACGTAGGCCACGTTTTCACGGCGGGGGGCCTGAAGCCAGACCCCGAGAAGACGGCGGCGATCACCGAAATGCCCGCTCCCACTGACGTGCCCGGCCTGCAGCGCTTCCTGGGCATGGTCAACTACCTGGGTAAGTTCATACCCGACCTCAGCGAACTAAGTGCCCCCCTGAGAGAGCTGACCAAGAAGGACAATGCCTGGGTCTGGCTCCCTCACCACCAATCGGCCTTCGTAGCCCTGAGGTCCAGACTCGCGCGGACCCCGACTTTGCGGTTTTTCGACTTAAACAGGCCAATTGTCCTCACCTGCGATGCATCTCGGTTCGGCCTGGGTGCTGCCTGCCTGCAGCTCTACGACGACCGACAGCTGCCCGTCTCCTATGCCTCTCGAACAATGACCCCTGCTGAACAGCGCTACGCGCAGATTGAGAAGGAGCTCCTTGCCGTGGTGTTCGCTTGCTCCAAGTTCAGAGACTACGTTCTGGGAAAAACTTTCACCATCGAAACTGACCACCAGCCGCTGGTCTCGATTTTAAACAAGCCCATCCACGCAGCATCGTCCCGCCTGCAGCGAATGATGCTGCAGCTGCAGCGTTTTCAATTCGAAATCGTGTACCGCAAAGGCAAGGAGATGTTCGTGGCAGACACTCTGTCCCGCGCCCCACTACCTTCCATTTCCCGCCATCCGTACGAATCGGCGGACCTGATGGTGTTGAACGTCAACATTGTTCCATCTTGGCAGCTGCAGTCCCTGGTCACACACACTGCCGCGGATCCGGACCTCCAACAGCTTGCGGGCGTCATCCGCCGTGGCTGGCCTGAACGACGGTCTTCCCTGCCGGCTGGTGCCGTGCCCTACTTCCTGGTTCGGGATGAACTGGTGCTGCACGCGGGTGTGGTGGTGAAGGGTCACAAGGTTGTGGTGCCGGCTGCGCTGCGCGATCACTACTTCCACACCGCCCACAACGGACACCCAGGGGTGGAGGCCACGTTATCCCAGGCCCAAGCACAGTTTTACTGGCCTGGCATGGTCAAGGAGATCCGGGACAGGGTCTCCGCCTGCGCTGCCTGCAACAGCCTATTACCTCATCAGCAGCGTCAGCCTCTCCTGCAGCAGCCGGCTCCCGAGTTGCCGTGGACGGCTGTTGCCGCCGATATTTTCGAGTGGCGTGGCAAACACTACCTGGTCCTGGTGGACTCCTACTCAAGCTGGTTCGAGGTGGACCTGCTGCCGTCCCTCACGTCTGCTGCCGTCATCGGGAAGCTTCGCCGCCACTTCTCGACCTTTGGTTCCCCGGCATCTCTCCAGTCCGACAACGGCAGCCAGTTTACCAGCGCGGAGTTTGCTGTTTTTGCAAATCGCTGGAACTTCCGCCACATCACCAGCAGCCCCGAGTACCCGCAAAGCAATGGACTTGCAGAGCGCGCTGTCCGCAGCGCTAAGGAGCTGATGGAACGTTGCCGGCTTGACAGTTCGGACTTGTACCTTGCCCTCCTCAACCTCCGCAACATCTCCCGGGACCCCGCGCTCGGTTCCCCTGCGCAGCGCCTCCTGTCCCGCACCACTAGACCCCCCATCCCCGTCTCCCAGCAATCCCTGAAACCCACGGCTCGGAGCCCTGCCGCTGTCAGGGAGCGCATCACTGAGAAGCAGCTCATTCGGAAGCGCTCCTTTGACAAATCGTCCCGTCCCCTTCCACCTTTGTTCGCTGGCCAGGTTGTCCGGATGGAGTCGTCCTCCGGCCACCACCGGCTGGCCGTGGTCGTCGGCAATGCTGACTCTCCGCGGTCGTACCTGGTCAACTACGAGGGTACCGTGTACCGTCGTACCCGCCAGCACCTGATGCTGGTAAACGAACCTGCACCGCCCCCCGCGATCCCGTATTCGCCTCCCGTCCACTACAAGGTGCCTGATGTGCCTCCTGCTCCGGTACATCCGCAGTCGCCCCAGCTACCTACCCCTCCCTCGCCTGTGCGTGCATCGCTTCCCAGTCCTCCTCCTTCCCCTGGTTCCCCGGCCTCTGTACCCGCACCCGTTCATGCTGCTCCTTCGACCGGCGGGGATGGTGGGTTGCGCACCCGCTCTGGGAGAGTGGTCAGGCCGCCTGTCCGGTACGGTGTGTACGAGTAGTCTGTTTGTAGTTTGAGCCTAGCGCATGAGCCGTGGTCACTTTGTTTCCAAGAGGAAGGATGTAGATCAGTGCATGTTCCTTTAACATAGTGACCTCACCACTACTAACCACTCCCCATTGTCTTTGGTATAATTGTAACTTCCCCACCTCCAGCTCGCTCTCTAGTGCCAGTGATGACCACGGACAGCTAGGGCATAATGTATGTGCAGTGTTATGAATAAACTTATATATAGTAAAAGACTCTGCCTACGAGTGGCATCCTTTTACAGGGACCTCAATGAAACTTGCAGAATAATGAAAGGCATAGATAGAGTGGATGTGGAAAGGATGTTTCCACTGGTGGGAGAGTCTAGGACCAGAGGTCATAGCCTCAGAATTAAAGGACGCTCTTTTAGAAAGGAGGTGAGGGGGAACATCTTTAGTCAGAGGGTAGTTAATCTGTGGAACTCATTGCCACAGAGGGCTGTGGAGGCCGTCAGTGGATATTTTTAAGGCAGAGATAGACAAATTCTTGTTTAGAACAGGTGTCAGGGGTTATGGGGAGAACGCAGGAAAATGGGATTAGGAGGCAGAGATCAGCCGTGATTGAATGGCGGAGTAGACTCGATTGGCCCAATGGCCTATTTCTAATCCTATTACTAGTGATCTTGTGAATCCAAACATTGACCTTCACCCTAGTACCCTATCTCTCCAACCTTCTTCCCCTCTTCAACTCCAGACAGTTTTCTCTCTTTTAGAGATGCTGCCTGACCTATTAAGTATTTCCGGCATTTTCGGTCTGAATTTTCAGTAGTATTGGACATGATACCAAACATCTTCCATGGTCTTATTTATGTGCTGCTGAGGGATTGTTGTAGCCTTCTGAAAGAGGAAATACCTCATTGTAAACTGGCATCGCGGTATCGTCATCGGAGATTAAAAAATCAAATTCCCAAATGTTAACACTTTGGACAATTTTAACATTTTGTATCAAATACAGAGGGGCATGAAAACAGCTCATGAATAGTCATCGACCCGAAACATCACACATTCCTTCTCTATAGAGATGTTTCCGGTCCTGCTGAGTCACTCCAACATTTTGTGTCTATCTTCGGTGTACAACCAGCATTTGCAATTCCTTCCTACACATTTATCACTAATGCCTGTTCTTCCAGTGGTGTTTGCACTAAACAAACTTAAGGACAGAGGATAGACACAAAATGCCGGAGTAACTCAGCGGGACAGGCAGCATTTCTGGATAGAAGGAATGGGTGACATTTCGGGTTAAGACCCTTCTTCAAACTGAGTCACGGCAGAGGGAAATACAGAGATAAGGAAGTGCATGGTGTAAAAATGAGACAAAGGGGATGTAGATCAAGGAAAATGTAGAATAGATCATTGTTAGCTAGGAGAAGGTAACAACAGGGCAAACAGAGATAAAATGCAAATGAGACAGTCAGATTAGTCAGAGAACTGTGAAGGGGGGAGGGATGGAGAGAGGGGGACGACGAGGGTTACTTGAAGTTAGAGAAATCAATATTGATACCGCTGGGGTGTAAACTGCCCAAGCAAAATATGAGGTGATGTTCCTCCAATTTGCGCTGGGCCTCACTCTGACAATGGAGGATGCCCAGGACAGAAAGGTCAGTGTGGGAATGGGAGGGGGAGTTAAAGTGTTTAGCAACCGGGTGATCAGGTAGGTTTAGGCGGACTGAACAGAGGTGTTCAGCGAAATGATCGCCGAGCCTATGCTTGGTCTCGCTGATATATAGGAGTCCACACCTGGAACAGCGGATGCATTAGATGGAGGAGGTGCAAGTGAAACTCTGCCTCACCTGAAAAGACTGACGGGGTCCCTGGACGGAGTCAAGCGGTGAGGTATAGGGACAGGTGTAGCATCTCCTGTGGTTGCAGGAGAAAGTACCCTGGGAGGGGGTGGTTTGGGTGGGAAGGGATGAGTTGATCATGGAGTTCCAGTTCTGTGGAAAGGGGAAAGAGGTGGAAACATAGAAACATAGAAAATAGGTGCAGGAGGAGGCCATTCGGCCCTTCGAGCCAGCACCGCCATTCATTGTGATCATGGCTGATTGTCCACAATCAATAATGCGTGCCTGCCTTCCCATATCCCTTGATTCCACTAGCCCCTAGAGCTCTATCTAACTCTCTCTTAAATCCATCCTGTGATTTGGCTTCCACTGCCCTCTGTGGCAGAGAATTCCACAAATTCACAACTCTCTGGGTGAAAAAGTTTCTTCTCACCTCAGTTTTAAATGGCCTTCCCTTTATTCTAAGACTGTGGCCCCTGATTCTGGACTCGCCCAACATTGGGAACATTTTTCCTGCATCTAGCTTGTCCAGTCCTTTTATAATTTTATATGTTTCTATAAGATCCCCTCTCATCCTTCTAAACTCCAGTGAATACAAGCCCAGTCTTTTCAATCTTTCCTGATATCACAGTCCCGCCATCCCAGGGATCAATCTCGTGAACCTATGCTGCACTGCCTCAATTACAAGGATGTCCTTCCTCAAATTAGGAGACCAAAACTGTACACAATACTCCAGATGTGTGGAGATGGGAAGATGTGGCCAGTAGTGGGATCCCGTTGGATGTGGCGAAAATGCCAGAGGATTATGTGCTGTATGCGACGGCTGATGGGGTGAAAGGTGAAGACTAGGGGGACTCTGTCCCTGTTGTGACTAGGGGGAGGGGGAGCAAGAGCGGAGCTGCGGGATATCGAGGAGACCCTAATCAGGGCTTCATTTATGATGGAAGAGAGGAACCTTGGTATGGTATGGAACATCTCATCTTGGGTGTAGATGCGGCATAGATGGAGGAATTGGGAGTAGGGGATAGAGTCTCTGCAGGAAGCAGGGTGAGAAAAAGTGTAGTCTAGATAGCTGTGGGAGTCTGGGTTTATAATAAACCACTAAAAGTTGGAGTAACTCAACGGGTCAGGCAGCATCTCTGGAGAAAAGAAGTAGGTGAAGTTTTGGGTCGAAACCCTTCTTCAATCTGAGAGTCAGGGGAAAGTTCCCCTTTCCTTTGACTCTCAGTCTGAAGCAGGGTTCTGACCCAAAGCGTCACCTATTCCTTTATCCAGAGATGCTCCCTGACCCGTTGAGTTACTCCAGCTTTTTGTGTCTGTCTTTGGTTTAATCCAGCATCTGCAGCTCGTCCGAACACTTTAAGGACAGAGGAACTCCCTGCATTTCTGCTGAACTTCCTAAGGAGGAAGATGGCTGGAAACTTTTGCTATTGCGGAGTAAAAAAATATATAATTTTCATTGAGAAAATATTAGCTGTAACAGGATTAAAGACAGAGGGTGAAAAGGAAAGTGTGTAGGAAGGAACTACAGATGCTGATTGAAAGGTTTGGGTACGTACAAAGGAAGAGAGGGTGAAAGAGGAGAGGGCAAACGACTGGAATGCAAAGTAGTAGAGCTGCTTCTTCATATCATCAGTGATCAAGTATGATCCTGACTTGTGGTGTAGCCTGTTGACGCCTGCCCCCTGTGACCATGTTTGTTTGTTTGTTTATTATTGTCACGTGTACAGTGATACAGTGAAAAGCTTTTGTTTGCATGCTATCCAGTCAAAATAAACTATTGTACATGAATACATTTTCTTCAGAGATGCTGCCAGACCCGCTGAGTTACTCCAGCACTTTGTGTCTATCTTCAGTATAAACCAGCATCTGCAGTTCCTTCCTGTACATGAATACAATCAAGCAGTCTACTTCTTAGGCCCCCCTCGGTCATGGCTGACCATGGGTGATGCATCCTAGTTGGCTGCTTGCTCCACACCTTGGCTAGAGCAGCGTCGCTTGTGGCTGAAGAGACCAATGCGGGAGTGACAGTCTCCATCGCAAAGGTCACATTTGTATGTGGTCTCTGTTGTGTGTTTAGACGCCGCAGGTGAAGCTGGAGTGTCCTCTCCAGGTTGTAGGTGTAGGTTTGCAGTGATCTGTGGTCGGATGCAAGCCTGGGCGATGTCATATGAAAGGCAGGCTGTTGCCCATGCAGCACGTCCCCCCCCTCTCCACGTCGTTGATCGATCCAAAGGAACAGCAGAGCCGTTACAGTTTGGTACCAGCGCCATCGCAGGAGCTGCCAGAACGAGGTTGTAGACAACGACGAACTGCCTTCAGGTCACTCAGGATAGTTTTGGAGGTTGTTGCGGATAAGTGTGAAGTTTAAGTTATGCCAGCAGTAAAAATTAACCTTGAGTAATGAGCTCCAGAATCCACCTTAATCAACTTGTAACCTTTGCAACGGTTAGTGTGAATTTTGGACTTCATCCTTTAGCTGTGCAGAAATAGAAATGAAGGACCAAACATGCAAGAAGATAGACACAACATGCTGAAGTAACTCAGCGGGTCAGACAGCATCTCTGGAGAAAAGGAATAGGTGATGTTTCGGGTCAGACCAATCAAGCAGTCTTGTTCAGCACCAGAATGAGAGGATTGGTGAATAACGCTTAATATTTTTAATAATCTGGAGCATTTCACAAAAAAATTGATTTGCTGAAACAAATGGCAACTTTAGCAAATTCTGGAGTACTTTCAATGCAATTTGTATATAATTGTGTAGGATCACATTGTTTCTTTTTGTCATTTCCAACTAGACACTGAGAAAATGACAAGCTATTAGTCAGAGTCGCAGTAAACCGTCGGAAAAAAAACTTTTATACATCAATTTGCTTTATACATATACTGAGTCACTGCCATGTACAATAAAACAGTACTTTGTTCTATCAAGCCCAGTAATATAAAAGGCAGATATAAATAGAATCTAGTCTTTTGAAAGCCTGTGGTTGGAGAGGGGAAACAACAAGGAAGAGAGATGAGTGTTCCTGTACTTTAAAGTCTGGAAGAGGAAAAGGATCGAGGGCGGAACTCGTTCAAATGAGATGTAATTTCTAATGGACTGATGTGGAGAGGAAGAAGTGTGGAGATAATTTGTACTTTTAAATTAAATGGCAGTCATTGAGAGGGAGGCAAATTAGCTTATTTTTGGAATAAATTAGAAATGTTTACACTAAATTGTGGACTTTTATCCAATGCACTTGAGGGTGGATTTGCTCCCGGGTGCTTTTAAATATTCAACATCTTCATAATAAATATTTAGAACACCCATTTATCTCATTCCATTACCATTTCTCCATTTCATGTCTCCTGGCTTCCACCTCATTCTCCTCATGCAACTTTGTATTCGTGCAATCGTGAAAATGTGGAATTGTCTATTTTAATGTGAAAATAAAAATACTCCTCAACCATACGGAGGAAAGCTGTTAGATTTCTTCCAAGGAGAACCAGGTGGGTTTTACAAAAGAATACCATTACTGAGACTATCCCTTTTTGCAATTCCATATTTTACTTAATTCCTTGAACTTAAATTCCCCAGGGTGGTATTTGAACTCATCTCTCAATCAATGGTCTAAAACTCTGGCGACGAATACAAAGGTTAATCATTGTGTACCCTGCATCTACCCTGTATGAATGGAAAATAGTCAGCTTTTTGAGGATCTTCTATTAAGAACCAGTAAATAATGCATGTGGAAAAAAAAATCATTCATGATAACAATCACTGGGTTAATGAATAACCAATGAGAGAGCAAACATTGAAACCAAATGAATTAAAAATATCTTGAAAAGCAACTGCAGATGCTGGTTTATAGCAAAAATAGACACAAAGTGCTAGGGTAAATCAACGGGTCAGGCAGCATCTCTGGAGGAAATGGATAGGTGACGTTCCTCTCTGGAGAAAATGGATAGGAAACGTAACCTATCCATTTTCTCCAGAGATAATGCCTGACCCGTTGAGTTACTCCAGCAGTTTGTGTCTATCTTTGAACTCAAATGCGTTTTGCAGTGGGAATGAACAAGTTACAGAGGGAGGTAGAAGATATGAGGGCAAGATTGGAATCAACTGCTTGTGGAAGTTTGGCTGACGGCAATGAAAAGTTCAGTTGGCTTAGTAATATTGCCATACATTTATACAACAAGGAAATGACTAGAAATAGCCAATGTAGAATTATTTTAACAGGATGTAGGATTCTTTATGATAGAAGACCGGAGGTACAAATGACTGCAGGAAACAAACTGCTGGAGGAACTCAATGTGTTAGACAACATTTTATAGAGGAAAAGACAACATTTTGGGTGAGGACCTCTCTTCAGATTGGAGAAGACATCAGTTTGGAAAAGAGTTTTGACCCAAAATGTTGTCTCACCATTTCTCTCCACAGATGCTGCCTGGCCTGCCAAGTACATCCAGCACTTTGATTTTTGCTTAAGATAGGAGTGTGGTATTTTGTTTTTTATGCACAGCAAGTGGGTGTCACAGGCAAGGCTTGGATCTATTCATCCATAATTGGCCTTGAATAGGCATTGTCCAAGTACTTTTCCGAACCGTAGTTGTCCATGTGAGGAAGATGCTTCTTCAGTGGAGTAGAGGTGAACTAACACAGTGTCCTCTCCAGGGTCGATATCACAAGCTGTGAGACTCGTTATACTCGATGTCACCAGGAGAGCGGCAACATTGTTCACTTGCCCTACACTACATTCCTTGGCCTGACACAGGAAGAGATCACTATGCAGACAGAGGGAAGGGTTCAAAGATGTTCTCAAAGTCTCCATGAGAAGAACTAATGCCACCATGATTCCAGGCAATACTTAGCACATGACCATGCAGAGTGGTGATGGAGCATTGGAGATGGTTTGAGTCCATAGGTCCTGCATAAACAGCAGATGGATTGCACTGCCTCCATAATCACGCACAAACCCACAACAGCAAGCATCTTCTGCCCCATCTAGGGTGGAAGCAAGTCATATTCGATCCCAAGAAACTGCTTAGTAGGCAAAGACGTCCACATTGTTGTGTTCTGAAAATAGTTTAGGTTAGATTAGAGATACAGCATGGAAACAGGCCATTCAGCCCATTGAGTCCGCGCCATCCAACACCCATTCACTGCTTCCATGTTATCCCAGTTTCACATCCTACACACGAGGGGCAATTTACAGAAACAAATTAACCTACAAACTTGCACGTCTTTGGAATATGTGAGGAAGCTTTAAACTAAAGAAAACCCATGTGATCACAGGGAGGACATGCAAACTCCATACAGACAGCACTCATAATCAGGATCACACCCGGGTCTCTGGCGCTGTAAGGCAGGAACTCTATTGCGGCGGCACTTTGCTGCCCTAAATTAACTCCCACAAACAAAAATAATGATTTTATTTGTCCATGTCTAGATGGTAAGTGATGTGGCAGGAAGTATGTAGGCAGTGGTATCCTCATATGTAATCTTTAATTTGGCTCTATAATCCTGGTTTGATGTTATGACTGAAAATAATTCACACAACTACCAAAGCAATTGTTGTAACTTTATAGATGAGATGCTTGCTTGAAGTTACAAAAAAAATTATTTCAGAGAATGTTCCATTAGAATGGACAATAACGTGGATGGACAATGACGTAGAATGGACAATATGTTCCAATGAGGTTACCCTTACAATTTTTCTAATTTCTCATTTGCACCAGGTCTTTGATTGCACACAATTTCTGGAATGCCACAAATTATTTGACAGTGAGCACACAGAGTTGCAGCGGTAGAGTTGCTGCTTTACAGCGCGAGAGACCCAGGTTCAATCCTGACTACGGGTGCTGTCTGTACAGAATTTGTACGTTAACTTGTCACCATGTGGGATTTCTCCCAGTGATCTAGTTTCCTTCCTCAATCCAAAGACATGCAGGTTTGTAAGTTAATTGGCTTTTGTAAATTGTCCCTAGTGTGTAGGATAGAACCAGTGTAAAGGAGATCGCTGGTCGGTGCAGACTCAGTGGGCCATGGGGCCTGTTTCCATGCTGTATCTCTAAAATAAACTAATACATTTATTTATATCCCATTATAAATTGTTACTTCTCTGTCAGTAGGTGACACACGTTTAACCTTGCAATTTTTTGCATGCATGAAGATTTTTCCATCAATTTGTTTATGTTTCTTGCTGATTTATTCTTGTCTTCTATTCTCTCTTTCTTCATCAATTTCTTTGTCATTTCATGCTGATTTCTAAAAGCATAGGCTTACACTTTTTGGCAATTTTCGAAGCTATTTCCTGAGACTTAACACTACCGAAATTATCGCTTGTAATTGATGGTCGGATCATTTTTGCTGTTGTATTGTTGTGCCTTGCAGAAAGGCATATTTGTTGCAGGGTTAATGGTGAAAGGTGCTCTTAGCAGCAACGTTGACAAAGCCTTCCATCACTTGCCTAGTGGCTGAGGGTAACATGATCTGGGTGGTAATTAACCCAATTGGATCTGTTCTACCTTTAGTATATAGTTGAGCAATCTTCCTCATTGTTGATTTGACGCCAACAGAAATCAATGGTGTCATTGGACTGGAACAACTAGGGTAAAGGCGTGGCTAGGTTGGGAGGGTATGTTTTCCGGATATCAGTGTTCATCCTGTGCTCTCAAGTGTTTCTTGATGTCATGGAGAGTAAATCAAATTGGCTGAAAAACTAGCTTTATTCATATCAATTCAACTTCTTCAAAAAAACATCCTGTAATTTAACAACAGTGGCTCTACTGTGGTGATATCCTGTTATCAGCCAACTGAATCATCCTACCAACAACTAGAGAGCAGTCAGAGCTACTATCTACCTCATTGGAAACCTTCGGGCAATCTTTAACCGGGTTTTACTGGACTTTGTCTTGCATTAAACATTATTCACGTTATTCCCTTTATCATGTATCTGTACACTGTGGATGACTTGATTGTAATCACGCATTGTCTTTGCAGACTGGTTGGCACGCAACAAAAGTTTTTCACTCTACCTCGGTAAACGTAACTATAAACTAAACTAAACTATACATGTCCATCCATAAACTAGGGCACTGGCCCATTCTACCCCATTGAGGACATTGGATTTTGTCTATGGAACTGATGCACTACAATTTGCTACAATGCTGAGAACTATATTCTGCACTCTGTATCTTCCCCTTTGCTCTATCTATTGTACTTGAGTTTGAACTGATTGTATCAATGTATGGTATATCTGATCTGTTTGGATAGATGCAATACGAAGCTTTTCACTGTAGTACGGTACACGTGACAATAATAAACCTAAACCTGTTGTGTGGTAATGTCATATCAGTGTGGTTCAGAGAGTATCA
Source organism: Rhinoraja longicauda (assembly GCF_053455715.1). Classification (NCBI taxonomy): domain Eukaryota; kingdom Metazoa; phylum Chordata; class Chondrichthyes; order Rajiformes; family Arhynchobatidae; genus Rhinoraja; species Rhinoraja longicauda. Next base: position 105,494,678 of record NC_135953.1, read on the forward strand.
CTATTTCATCTATATGAAAGATGTATGTGCAAATCTAACGAGAGACACGAGCTTGGAAGTCAAAGCTTTGAAGAAATGTTGCATTGCTGGAGACGCTGTTTATCAAATGGAATACTTTAGTAGAGTGCCTGTGTGTTTCAGTGATGATGAGCAAGGAAGCTACGCCTGGTACCCCGACCAATCCCCACCCTCAGTCAGCACCAAAAACACCCATAGCCCAGACTTTGTTCATAAAAAGTTTGAAATTGCAGATTCTGACGAAGCTTACCCCATCCACCACCAACTCATGGCCCAAGCTCCATTCAATAGATAGGCTTCAGGTTCTGTAAATTCCAATACAGTGCTTAAAATTCATTAGTCCGTCCCTGCTGAAACCAGATAGCAGCCGTAATCTCTGGAGAGGTAAGGCAACAACTCCACTGCTGCGCCACCATGCTGCCCTTCTGGCCACTCCTCTTCTGGCAGCTCATTTCATAATTTCATATGCCCACCACCCTCTGTGTAAAAAAGTTCCCCCTCAGGTTTCTATTAAATCTTCCCCCTCTCACCTTTAAACCTATGTCCCCTGCTTCTTGATTTCTCTACTCTGGGTAAAAGACTCTATGCATTCACCCAATCTCCCTTGTGATATTGTACACCTCTATACGATCACCCCCTCAGCCTCATGCACTCCAAGGAATAAAGTCCTAGCCTTTCCCTTTCCCTGTAGCTCAGATCCTCCATTCCTGGCAACATCCTCGTAAATCTTACCTGGACCTTTTTCCAGCTGAATGACATCCTTCCAATAGCAGAGCAACCAAAACTGAACACAATATTCCAACACCGACATGTTGTGCAACTGTAACATCACTGTAAAATAACATCCAAACTCCTATGCTCAGTACCCTGACTGACGAAGGCCAATGTACTGAAAGCCTTCTTGACCACCCATTCTACCTGTGACGCCAGATCTGAGAGACGCTGAAAGAAATCTTGGTGACCTGCTCTGTGCAAGTTGTAGGTGGTATGATCTGTAAACAAGGTGCAGCAATAATGGAGTGAAGGCTTCTGATTTACCTGGCTGCTTTATCCAGGATTTATTGAGTCTCATTGCTCGGTGTAAGAAGCAGCATTGTTGCTATTCACAAGGAAGGATTCAGGTCCTAGTCTGAATCTGAGTCTGTCTGAAGAAGAGTCCCGACATGACACCTCGTCCATCCAGGTCCTCTACAGATACTTCAACGATTCAATGATACTTTCCTGTCACATGCACCAAGTTACAGTGAAATGCTTTGCTTTGCACACAACCCGTAGAATCATACGGCAGACCACAATTAGGCAGAGTATACAGATGTTACCATGTTTCTGGCGCCAACAAAGTTACAAAGGTTCACCAAACAGTCCTATCTTCTGCCTGCCACCATAGGTGGCAGCAGGAGGCCCTCTGCTCGGTCTCCCCTTCATTCTCGACCGCCCCTGCTAGGTCCCCACCTTCATTCTCAGCAGCCCCTGCTGGGTCCCTACTTGGATCTCGGTGGCCCCCCGAGATCCATCCAAGACTTTATTCTTGGCGGCACCTCGTCTTGCCGGGTCCTCTGTTTGTTCTTACCGGTCCGCCACTAAGTCCCCTTTCATTCTCGGCAGCTCCCCGCCAGGCCCCCCCTTCATTCTCGGTGGCCCCCACCAGGTCCCTCCATCGTTTCTGGTGCCCCCCCGCTGGGCAGCTCTCGGTGGCCCTCTTGGCAGCGCAGGTCCCCCTCCCCACTATCAGTGGCTCAGTTCTCCAAACCCTCTCAACAGTACACCTCGCTCTCAATGGTCCACATAGCTCTCAACGTTCCACCTCGATGCTGCCTGACCTGCTGAGTCATTCAAGCACTTTATGTCTCCTACTCTGAACTGACAGACTAATACTGTTGCTGCTAATTTGGTCAAAACCCGTGTATGCCAGTGTACAGAAATGCTTGTAACATTTCAAGGCGTATCTGGTCTACAAATCGCTTCAGGGCAAGTCAATTCTCTTGTGATGTTTCCCATCTCATGATCCGAAACCGAAATAAATCCCTGAATGAATGGTTCTTTCGCATCAAGACAGAGCAGCAGTCTTTGATTCTATTTTGGCCTTGCTTTTGGGGTAATTGAATTTATTATTGCTGATTTCTATTTAGGAAACAGACTTCTCGCTATCTATGGAGAGTTGCATTTCTCATGCAATGAATTACTTTGACATGATATCAGGCAAGTGTATAAGTTTGCAGAATCTTCTCCTGGGCCATTTCACAGTGTCAACACTTTTGCACCAAATATAGTATTGATGCATCGGGGCCCAGGAATGAGCATGTTAACCTATGATCAGCGTTTGTTGGCACTGGGCTGTACTCACTGGAGTTTAGAAGAATGATGGGAGGGCCACATTGAAACATACAGAATAGTGAAAGGCTTGGATAGAGCGGATATGGATGAGGATGTTTCCACTGGTGGGAGAGTCTAGGACTAGAGGTCATCACCTTAGAATTAAAGGACGTTCTTTTAGGAAGGAGATGAGGGGAAATTTCTTCAGTAAGAGGGTGGTGAATCTATGGAATTCTTTGCCACACAAGGCTGTGGAGGTAAAGAGTGGATATTTTTAAGGCAGAGATAGCTAGATTCTTGATTAGTACAGGTGTCAGAGGTTATTGCGAGAAGGCAGGAGAATGGGGTTAGGAGGGAGAGATAGATCAGCCATGATTGAATGGCAGAGTAAACTTGATGGGCCGAAAGGCCTAATTCTACTCCTATCAATTATGACCTTATGACTGTTGGGTTAGCTGACTAAACTGACTTTCTTTAGTTAAAAAAAAAACATCACTGGATCACGATCACTTTCTTATTAAAATATCTATGTAATTTTTATCCTTATACGATACATGAGGAATTTTTAACATGTAAAAGAAAAAAATGTAGGATCTTGAACCACCCTGAACAATTCTAACCAGAATCCTATCTCACTGAAATACTACAGACTTTGTATTACTATAGTTGCTTTGGTACTTATCGTGGTATTTATATTTTTATCATGGTTTGGTTTACTTAGAATACCTGATGATATATTGTATATTTATTGATGATGTTGTTGTTTCTAATATTCCTTCGAAGCTGCAGCAACCAAGAATTTCAGTGTTTGAATAATTAGTTTAGTTTCATTTTTAGGAAGGAAACAGGCCTTCAGCCCACCGAGTCCACACCGACCGGCAATCACCCCATACACCAACACTATCCGACACAATAGGGATCATTTCAATCTGTACCGAAGGCAATTACCCTACAAACCTCTATGTCTTTGGAATGTGGGAGGAAACTGGAGAACCCAGAGAAAACCCACAGGATTACAGGAAGAACGTACAAACTCCATATGGACAGCACCCATAGTCAGGTTCGAACCGGGGGTCTCTGGCACTGTGTCACCATGCGGTCCCTAAATTGATTGAAAAACACTGCATGGAAATAGGCAGACCTCAGCAGAGGTCTTACCTTGAAGAGAATTTTATTTTGTCTGAAGAAGGGTCTCGACCCGAAACGTCACCCATTCCTTCTCTCCCGAGATGCTGCCTAACCTGCTGAGTTACTCCAGCATTTTGTGAATAAATCAAGAGGTCTTACCTTTGTACCCCTACACCCACACCTCAAAGAGCTCTAAGCCCTTCAAGATGTTGAGCTAGTTTTCCATCGCCTCTCCCTTCAGGCATTTTCCTGTTACTTTGGAAAAGAGTCCTCACCTCCCAATGACGACCCCTTCTCCTGTGTCCAACATTCCTCTTTTTTTAATGATCTGAAGAAGGGTCCCAAAATTGAAACTATCCATGTTCTCCAGAGATGCTGCCTGACCTACCGAGTTACTCCAGCACCTTATGTCTTTTTTGATGGAAACAGAGCCTTTGGCCCACTGAGTCCACGACGACTATCGATCACCCATTTCTATTTTCTCTCACTTTCGCATCTACTCCCTACACACTAGAGTCAATTTATAACCTACAATCACACACCTCTTTGGAATGTGAGTGAAAACCAGAGCACTCGGAGAAAACCCACACAGTCACAGAGAAAACGTGCAAACTCCACACAGAGAGCGCCTGAGGTCAGGATCATATCCGGGGCTCTGGCACTGTGAGGCATCAGCTCCACCAGCTGTGCCATTGTGTCGCTCTTTGTTCTGGTTCATATCTGGTGTAAAAAACGTTCTCTTGATACAGCATATCGGATGGCACTTGGAGAGAGAGGATAAGGGAATCCATGCTCACATTGTGACCTCTCAATCTGCCCCTAATGTTTCACCAGATATTTCAGCATCTGCATTATCTTTCTTTTATTGCTTGCCTCTTCATTCACAGTAACTCATGCATAAAATGTGACTGTCAATTCTTGTGGAAAATACTTCATATAATATTTCTTTATCAACACAAAAGCTTCTATTTATAATAGCTTTGCGAATGCTGCAAGACATTCTATGGCGCTTCTCAATAGATAATGCTGCCTTCTCTGGATGCCTTGGCTGAGAGCACCCAGGCATTAGTGCTTGATGTGGAGTAGGGGCCATTTTAGGGCTGGTAAATCAGGCAACCAAAGGTCAGGACATCAGTTGCAAGTGACCGGGCAAGGCACATATTCCAAATGGGGTCTGTACCTCCTGGTACGCCATTCTGAGATAGAAACTAAGAACTGCAGATGCTGGTTTACACAAAAGGTCACAAAGTGCTGGAATAACTCAGCGGTTCAGCCAGCTTCTCTGGGAGAACATGGATGGGGGACGTTTCCGGTTGGGAGCCTTCTTCTGACTCTATTCTGAGGCCGAGTTGGGAAAGACCGGGTTGGAGGTGAGAGGTATTGGGACCCAGCGGTAATTCATGCAAACCGCAACAATCTGGTCCAATGTTTTACTAACTCATTTCAAGCTAGGCATGTTTGTGCTAGGTTTAAAAATTACAAATGCCGACAATCTGAAATTTAAACAAAAACTCCCGGAAACAGGCAGCAGGTCAAGCAGCAGCAATGAAGAGAGAAGCAGAGTTCAAGTTGGAGAACTCTCATCTTCAAAGTGATGTGTTCACGTCCACATCAGAGCAGCAGAGTGCATGGATACACATGGATAACCCATGGAATTGCTATTTATTTGTTTTCTTTCAATGGGATTTGTAGGTTTTTGTGACAAGAAGCTAGAAAGGATGCAGATTAAGCTGGAAAGGGTACATATTAAATTAGAAATGGCGCAGAGACGATTTACAAGTATGTTGCTAGGACTCAAGGGCCTGAGTTATAGGAGGAGATTGAACAAGCGAGGATGTTTGTCCCTGGAGCGCAGGAGGGTGAGGGGTGATCTTACAGTGGTGTATAAGATTATGAAATAAATAGATTGGGTAAATGCACATAGAGTCTTTTATCCAGAGTAGGGGACTCGAGAACCAGAGGACATAGTTTTAAGATGAGGGGGCAAAGATTTAATAGGAATTGAGGGGCAACTACTTTACACAAATCATTGAGGTATATGGAACAAGATACGAGAGGAGGTATTTGAGGTAGGTAATATTACAATGTTTAAGATACATTTGGACAGGGACATAGATAGGACAGTTTTAGGTGAATATCGGCCAAGCTCAGGCAGGTGGGAATAATGTAGATGGGGCCTGTTGGTCAGTGTGTGGGCAAGTTGGGCCAAAGGGCCTACTTCCATGCTATATGACTCCATGCCTCTATGGTTCTAAGAAAATGCATTACTGCTTGGGCCCAAGGATAAAGACAAATAATAGGCCGGCAGCACAAGGATTTGATACAACTGTTGCACTGATTATGTGACATCAAGAGATCAATCAACGTATTTGAGATAGCTTTACAACCAGCGGAGTCATTTTGAATTACCGTTGTAATGTAGGAAGTGAACCAGTCTACACTTCCACAAAATGTCGCAAAACAAAAGACCAGATAATTAGTTTATGTCATGTTGGTTGAATGGTAAGTGTGGATCAGGATGTTGGAAAAATTCCAAATAGTGGTTACATGTCCACCTGTAGGCACCTCTGTTTCATCTCTCATCAACATGACGGTACTGTTGAGAGTGCAGAATTCCCTCTACTGCACTGGAGAATCAGGCTAGAGCTGGAACAGAGTGGTGGCACAGCGGTAGATTTGCTGCTTTACAGCGCCAGAGAGCCGGGTTCAATCCTGACTAAGGGAGCTGTCTGTATGGAGTTTGTACGTTCTTCTGTGATCACGTGGGTTTTCTCTGGGTGCTCCAGTTTCTTCCCACATTTCAAAAAATTACAGGTTTGTTGGCTAATTGGCTTTGGTAAGTTGCAAAATTGTCCCTGGTGTATGTAGATTAGTGTATGGGGTGATCACTGGTCGGCACGGTCTCGGTGGGCTGAAGTGCCTGTTTCTGCACTGTATCTCTAAAGTCTAGACTATTTGGGCCAAAGAGCCTGTTTCCAGACTGTATCTCTTAAGTCTAAAGTCTAAATAGAAGAGAATATTTGGTGGTCAGAAGCCTGTATAGTTATTTCCCATCTTGCAAAAAGGATTGAAGAGAATTGATCATGTGACCAAACATGCTGGTCTGATTGCCCCATAGGTTTGGCTCCTCAACAAACCTGAGTACTTTGATACAATTTGGGTAAACATTGGTGATTCAGTACTTAGGATGCCTACACAGCTCTCTCAGCTTTAATCCAGATGAACTGAAATATCTACAGTTATACAAACTTGCATGATTCAACCATCAAAAGCCACCAAACGGATGATCACTTGTTTTCTGGTCACCCAACTGCAATATTCCAGCAATTTACCTACAAATTCTGGTGGGATAATGGCTCATATTAACATAATTATTTTAATGCAGAATTTTGGAGAGTATTAATCAGACACAACAACTTTCTTTATTATAAGAAGTTTCATATTACACCCACTTCCTGTCCACTTGTTCTTATTGTTTTAAATGCCAACATTTATAAATGTGTTAAAGTGCAGTGTAGCAGCCCCACAGACAAGAGTGTTGGCCAGGTTTCCCTGGACTATCTCCATTCTGAGCAGGGGAATTGTAATGCATTGTAATGACCAGTCATAGGTTTATAAGTTCCAGGAGCAGAATTAGGCCATTCGGCCCAGCAGGTCTACTCCGCTATTCAATCATGGCTGCTCTAATTTTCCCTCAACCCCATTCTCCTGCCTTCTCCCCATAACCCCTGACACCCATATTAATCAAGAATCTGTCAAACCGCTTTTTAAAATATCCATTGACTTGGCCTCCATAGCCCTCTGCGACAATTAATTCCACAGATTCACCACCCTGTGACTGAAGAAATTCCTCATCATCTCCTTTCTAAAGGTACATCCTTTTATTCTAAGGCTATGGCCTTTGGTCCTAGGCTCCCACTAGTGGAAATATCAATAGACAATAGACAATAGGTGCAGGAGTAGGCCATTCAGCCCTTCGAGCCAGCACCGCCATTCAATGCGATCATGGCTGATCACTCTCAATCAGTACCCCGTTCCTGCCTTCTCCCCATACCACCTAACTCCGCTATCCTTAAGAGCTCTATCCAGCTCTCTCTTGAAAGCATCCAACGAACTGGCCTCCACTGCCTTCTGAGGCAGAGAATTCCACACCTTCACCACCCTCTGACTGAAAATGTTCTTCCTCATCTCCGTTCTAAATGGTCTACCCCTTATTCTTAAACTGTGGCCCCTTGTTCTGGACTCCCCCAACATTGGGAACATGTTATCTGCCTCTAATGTGTCCAATCCCCTAATTATCTTATATGTTTCAATAAGATCCCCCCTCATCCTTCTAAATTCCAGTGTATACAAGCCCAATCGCTCCAGCCTTTCAACATACGACAGTCCCGCCATTCCGGGAATTAACCTAGTGAACCTACGCTGCACGCCCTCCATAGCAAGAATATCCTTCCTCAAATTTGGAGACCAAAACTGCACACAGTACTCCAGGTGCGGTCTCACCAGGGCCCGGTACAACTGTAGAAGGACCTCTTTGCTCCTATACTCAACTCCTCTTGTTACGAAGGCCAACATTCCATTGGCTTTCTTCACTGCCTGCTGTACCTGCATGCTTCCTTTCATTGACTGATGCACTAGGACACCCAGATCTCATTGAACTCCCCCTCCTCCTAACTTGACACCATTCAGATAATAATCTGCCTTTCTATTCTTACTTCCAAAGTGAATAACCTCACACTTATCTACATTAAACTGCATCTGCCATGTATCCGCCCACTCACACAACCTGTCCAAGTCACCCTGCAGCCTTATTGCATCTTCCTCACAATTCACACTACCCCCCAACTTAGTATCATCTGCAAATTTGCTAATGGTACTTTTAATCCCTTCGTCTAAGTCATTAATGTATATCGTAAATAGCTGGGGTCCCAGCACCGAACCTTGCGGTACCCCACTGGTCACTGCCTGCCATTCCGAAAGGGACCCATTTATCCCCACTCTTTGCTTTCTGTCTGTCAACCAATTTTCTATCCATGTCAGTACCCTACCCCCAATACCATGTGCCCTAATTTTGCCCACTAATCTCCTATGTGGGACCTTGTCGAAGGCTTTCTGAAAGTCGAGGTACACCACATCCACTGACTCTCCCTTGTCAATTTTCCTAGTTACATCCTCAAAAAATTCCAGTAGATTTGTCAAGCATGATTTCCCCTTCGTAAATCCATGCTGACTCGGAATGATCCCGTTACTGCTATCCAAATGCTCAGCAATTTCGTCTTTTATAATTGACTCCAGCATCTTCCCCACCACTGATGTCAGACTAACTGGTCTATAATTACCTGTTTTCTCTCTCCCTCCTTTCTTAAAAAGTGGGATAACATTTGCTATCCTCCAATCCACAGGAACTGATCCTGAATCTATAGAACATTGAAAAATGATCTCCAATGCTTCCACTATTTCTAGAGCCACCTCCTTAAGTACTCTGGGATGCAGACCATCAGGCCCTGGGGATTTATCAGCCTTCAGTCCCATCAGTCTACCCAAAACCATTTCCTGCCTAATGTGGATTTCCTTCAGTTCCTCCATCACCCTAGGTTCTCCGGCCCCTAGAACATTTGGGAGATTGTGTGTATCTTCCTCAGTGAAGACAGATCCAAAGTAACGGTTTAACTCGTCTGCCATTTCTTTGTTCCCCATAATAAATTCCTCTCCACATTCACTCTGTCCAGGCCTTTCACTATCCGGTAAGTTTCAATGAGGTCCCGCCTCTTCCTTCTAAACTCCAGCGAGTACAGGCCCAGTGCTGTCAAACACTCATCATATGTTAACCCAATCATTCCTGCAATATTCTTTCAAATTAGGAAATGAATTACATCCATTTCCACTAATATGTAATAGCATATGAGATCCACAAGTGAAATGAAATAGGGAATCAAGATAAAATTATGTCTAATATATAATAGAGCGGACAGCTAATATATCGACATCCAACCTTTGATATCTTTGCTGCTTTCTTAAATTGATGTCAGAAGAGAAAGGCACTGCTATTCATGAAAAACCTAACCATCACAAATCTTAGAAACAAGTAACTGTAGATGCTTTTTTTAATACAAAAGGGCACAAAGTGCTGGAGTAAATCAGCAGGTCAGGCAGCATCTCTGGAGAACATGGATAGGTGTCATTTCAGGTCAGGACCCTTCCTCAGACTAATTGTAGAGAGGGAGTCAAATCTTACTGTAGATACAAAATGCAAATCCAAGCTTCTGAATGGTCCTTCCATAAGCTAAGGGACAGTGCGATTCTCCTCCACCGTGGCTAATACACAAAAGGAGATAAATTGTGACAGTAACTCAGCGGGTCAGACAGCAGATCTGGAGAACATGGATAGGTGGCGTTTCGGGTCACGACCGAAGAAGGGTCTTGATCCGAAACGTCACCTATCCATGTTCTCCAGAGAAGCTGTCTGATCTGCTAAGCTACTCCAGCACCTTGTGTCCATTTGTCCACAAATGTACTGTTTTACTAATCGCAAACCCTCATGCCTCAGGATTCAAAAATGACCGTGACATTTCCAAAATCATTCAGCAATTCCATCCACTGGCATTCCCAAACATCACCTGGGCCGCTAACCATCTACAATGTGGTCTAAATTCTTGCAAGTGAGTTTTTAAATTTTAATCCTTTAGATTTGGTGCAAATATTAAAATGCTATTTACAGCAGCACTTTTGAATACCATATGGTCTTTCCAGCTGACGTCTACATCAACATTGCCTTGACATTCAATGCCATGCAAACGCACATACACACAAACTATGATAGTCATTTTTCATGATATTGCCCATTTTGACACTGAGCTAATGTGATACTGACTCATCTGGTGCAGAGGATCCCAAGGTTATTAATGGGAAATTAATAGGCAGCACAGCATGGAATCTCCGTGCAGGATATCAAAGGGCGGGAACAAGGTCCTGCTCCATCATTATAATTCTCCACTTGGTGAATTCCCAATCAGGCGAGTCTCTGGAGGGGAGCAGAGCCATCTGGATACGCTCTATCAGCAAGCACAGAGGCAGGCACGTCGATGGCGTGTGGCAGCGGCGAAGGCTTCAAAGAAAAATCAGGACAAGGTTTCAAAATAACTCGGTTTGATCTTGCTGTGACTTGTGAAATAACCAGCACAGAACCCATACACAAAATCCCTCAAAATAAAGTATCGCGGCTGAACTCTGCAATCCCCGGGATACTGGAAGAGGAGTGGAGAAACGTACACCAGAGGAAATTAGCAATGCACAACGGATTGACTGATAACTGACATTTGCTACAGTAAGTGCTCTAAATTAGAAGACAGTCATAAATCATTTACCTTCTGTCCAGAAAGCTGCAGGCAGAATTAATTCACTTGTTTCTTTCTTTGATTTTTATCTCCCCCCCCCCCCCCCCCCACAAAAAAAAAATAGTCCGGGGAAGAGAAACAGGAGCAGAGAGGTAAAACTCCGATTGAATCTGCACAGTGGCCGATGGTTCTGTGCCCTTGTACCCTAAGCCAGGTGGACGGGATCTTCGTTTAAAAACTACATTTTCCTTAAAATAATTTAAATTGGTCTTAAATATGAAGTAATCTTCAGAGTGAAACTACGGCGCAAGTCAGACAGCGAGTCTGATCTCAACTGTCTCTGCGTTAGCTCTAACTTCGAGGGTGTTTGTTAAAGTAACACCGCAGAAGTAAATGCTTCAGTCAGAGGTTCAAATGCTGAATGAAAGACTCGCTTTCAACTCAACTGCTTCTGAAAGTAAACAATTCAAACGGGGTCCCATTGCAGCTCGGCAATGGCCATGTTCTCACACCAATAATCCCAGTGGAACACAGAAGCAACCACAGACCCCAGCCCCGGCCAAACTGGCTGCCGAGGGAACAGAAAGCAAGCCCTATTTTCCTTGCAGTGTTGCGTCAAAGGCTCCACTGTGTAGCACGAACAGTGAACACAGTCCTCGCTGCGGCTCAGGGCAGCTCTGTAGCTGCGCCTCAAGGAGTTGGTTACTCACAGGTCTGGTGTCTGTTGAGCCCAGCTGCACACTTCCCATTGACGGACGGTCGGTCTGCATTCAGCCTGTATGTGCAGCGAGCAAGCACCGGCAATCCTCATGGTGCCCTTGCACAAAATGACTCCCTTTACCTCCACACACACACACAACGGCGCTCTACCCGTTGCCCATGTTGCAAGCTCCTGTAAGCAGAAGCACCCT